>NW_024962264.1:17254026-17285629 GCF_019238085.1 Lagopus leucura | reverse complement strand
CCCCATCATCTAGAAAAACGGGTAATAAGCATGAGGTCTGTCTTCCAGCAGAGGCTAGAAGTGCCGCAGCTCTGCAGCAATGCCTCTCTGGCTCTAACTACAAAACATTGCATTCTGCAGAATATGCAGCAAGGGGAGGTTTTAAGAAGTTGTGTTTTAGAAAAGAAGGATATTCGATGCAACATCAGGGCCAGTCACTTTCAATTGTTTACCAAATTGTTACTGTTTCAGAAATCCTTGCTTACGGTGAAGGAACATCTATCAGAATTGTGCCTAGATAGCTGGTACATTATTAGAGTCTACCTCTTCCATTATATCTGTGGGTTTGATCACTTCTACAGTTAGACTGTCAGTCAGAGCTACATACCATGTATTCTGTCTTTTTCTACTGACTTGCCTACTTAGGGGATGATGTGTATGATAAATACTCCATGCCTTACTGATGCAAAAGCAGAGGCTTTACTACAGAATAATTTATGCTGACCTCAGGGACACAGAGGCATGCTTGTACACGGCAATTGTTATCATTTTGCCACCCTAACCATCCCTGGAGGACAGGTGCTTTTTGTTTGCAGACCTCTGTGTTTCTAGAATAAGCAAGATTGCAGGCTATGCATAAGATATGCAATAAATACAACTTTCGGTAAACGAACACCACCTCTTGAAAATCCTGCTAGGAATTGTCCCTAGGGTATTTCCTTCGGGAGAACCTAACACAATTTTGGTGATTTAAAGGTTCTGTCTAGTTCTTTTAAATATTCCTTTGACGTTGTATTGCTCTGCTTGTAATAGGTTGTTATTGCCCTGTATTGAGTTTGCAGAGTGAAGGTAAATCTTTTGTGATGCGATTGTGCAACCCTAAACTCAATATTGTTCAGAGATCCTTTATAACTCTCTGGTTTCACTGCAACAAGCGGGACGAATTTTCATTTTTACTCTTTTAGATTTTTATTCTGTGTTCTGAAACTCTAAGGGATTGTATTTGTAAGGCAATGTCTAGTGCACTTTTCATGATCTGAGAACACAAATGCCATGATGAGATCACTATTATTCCCTTTCCCCAGCCACTGGTCTGCAACATATATGCAGCAGGAGAGACTGTGAGAGGAGCAAGTGTGCTTGTACCTTCTATAGGCATCCTGAAGTATTTTTACTTTATTTTATTTCTATAGCAAAGCTGCTATAGAAAGCCAACAAGCTTCCAGCTGTGATATAAAGTACATTACAGCAATTCTTGCTTCAGAATTATGAAAAAAACTGTTTACATATAATATTACCGACCTACTTTCTTACTGTGGCACTATAGGCATGGTAACTACCTACGTACTGCAAAAGAAGACATGATGACATGGCTAATTATCAAGCAGCAGTCAATATCACAGAATTATTTGAGCTGGAAGGGACCTATTAAGGTCATCTAGTACAACTCCCCTGCAATGAACAGGAACAGCTACAGATAGATCATGTTGCTCAGAGCTCCATCTTGCCTGGCCTTGAACGTCTCCAGGGATGAGGCTTCTGCCCCACCTCTGGGCAAACTGTTCCAGTGCCTCACCACTCTTATTGTGAAAAACTTCTTACTTATATGCAGTCTAAATCTCCCCTCTTTTACTTTGAAATCATTCGCCTTGTCCTATCAAAGTCTGTCCCCTTCTTTCTTATACTCCCCCATTTAGATATAGAAAGGCCACTCTCAGGTCTCCCCGGAGCCTTCTCTTCTCCAGGCTGAGCAGCTCCAGTTCTCTCAACCTGTGTATCTAAGATACAGCTATTTCTATACCATATTTATATATGCAAGTGCATACCTAAACACCCAAGTGGGAAATTTGCCTATTTTTATAGCTGCCCAGATGCATTTTTTGAGAACCCTTTCTAGATGGACGAGCAAAATTTTTCAAGTGTGATGTCAGTTACAAGCACACAATGCTGACATCTACAGGTCAACAAGCCTTTCTCTTTTGATGCAATGGGCCCAAAACCTTCAGAAAGCACTGGTAGCCTCTGAGCTCACAGCACTCTAGTGCTCTCTCATGCTAGGTCCTGAACTCCTTACTAGCTTATCTGCACAGAGCCCAGCAAAAGCACTCCTTGGGTTCCTCAGCTCAGCTCAGGCAAGTAGCCCTAATCCCCCTTTTAAAGTAGGACTTGCAGTTTCATTCTGACAAGTGTGAATAAAGTCCCACCTCAAGAGCACCATCCTTGTGCTTGCCCTTGCTTACTGTGCACTTTCTGTCTGAGAAGCTCCCTTGATGCCTGATTTCCTAAGAGAGGCTTAAATAATAAAAACAAGCAAAAGTTTGAAGCAAATACCATTCCTCAATGGAGTAATCTACACACTGAATTTCTTCTTCCCCCTCCTTATTACATTTGTTAATGGCAATAAATATAGGATGGGGTTTTAATATTCTGTCAGGGAATTAGTATATTTTTTTATGAGGGCATTTTCATTTTATGGCCTGCCAAAAAGCTTAGGTGGCAGCAAATAAGGAGAATTGTCAGCTTCACCAGAGATCTCTTTAAACATCAACTGTCCCCAAAGCTTTTGTTCTTCTCTAAATGCTTTGACTCCTTTTAATGATCAGGTTTAATTCTGAAAGCAACACCGGGTGCAGCACAATGTTTCTTCAAAGGTAAAAAGAGGAGCATTCTTTTTTCCCAATCTTTGTATTAACCAAAAATATCAGTACTGCCTAAGGCTATCTAGGAAAATGGCTTGACATTTACGGAGGTTAATAAAGCAAAGAAAGAAAATAGTTTGTCCCTATTGTGCAGCTCTTCTTGTTTCATTTCGTTTTTCAGTTGGAGTCTTTTTTTTTTTTTTTTGTGCTTGCACATACTTCTGAGGAGGTAGGATTTCATTAGAAATGCTAAAGAAAACCAACCTTAATTAGTCTGAAACACATCAGTAAACTCAAGCTTGCTGGTGCAGAGTCATGTAGTGAGAAAGACTGATACACTGGGGTCAGTCATGGTGAGTTAGTGGTTTAGTAAGACTCCCAAGAGTCTACCCCTCAAAACTACAAGCAGTCAGTAAGACAAAATAGCCTTGATCCACATTCAAAGTCATGCCTCTTTGGACAGGACAGTTAGTTACAGCTTTCTGCCCGTTAATGTTCCAATTATTCCTGGTGTCCTTTGTATCCTGGGTCTCTTATTCTAAAATGCTTGGCTCAGACCCTTTTCCCAGGTGTGCGGGGGCTTTGTGTAAGTCAGAAGTCCTTTATGAGATGTGACTTTGAGAACACGAGCTGTGAACTTTTTATAAGGCACTTCAGGCTGAAATCCACTCTGACAGTCAGGCAAACAGCCACATAGTACAGGCAGCACTGGCTAGGCCAACAGCTGCCCCTGCAGCCTATCAAAGACCCTGGGAGGAACTTGTCCAAATTTTTACCAACAGTGTCAAAAGACATAAAAAGTAACAAAAATCTCTAGGCTTGTTGGGAATACTCAGAGCTTGATGCTTGTCAGGAAATGAAATAGCCAACATGCAGAGATGCCCCCACTTGGATGCAGTGAGGGTATCAGTGTGTGGTGGCTGTAACAAAGATGTTACAGATGTTACAGAAGGGGAAAACATCCTCACACAGTCCAGTAACTTGATAATTCAGTCCATTTCAAAAACCGTGATTCCATGCCAACAAGATCAAGAGAATAAAAAATAAATTGAAAAACAGTATTTTGAGGGTGCAATCTGTAATCTTTTCTCTGATCACAAAGCTGAAGGGTGGAGAGGGAAGCCAGGAACGTCTAGACCAGAGACTGCTAAGCGTTGACATTAGTTATGGAGCAAGAGTTTGACGTAACAAGAAAAATATAAATGTTTCAATGCTTCTCTTAAGTGAGAAGTTCTGTAATAAAATGAATTGACAGAAAGGCCTGGTATTGAACCAAAAAATGTTGACACGGTAGAGCTCTTGTGGTGTGGAACAGCACTACAAAATGTTGGCAGCTAAAACCTAAACAGGCCCAACTAAGATAAGCATCCACAAAAAACTAAGTTTGGCCCAGTCCCACTGTTTATTTCTTGCACAAAGCACAATAGACTCTTAAAAAAAGAAAAACCATATTTGCAGCCTGAAGAGTTTTTGATCATCCTAAAGAAAAGGAAGAAAAGATGTATTCCAGCAGTCCTGGGAGTGGAAAAACTGCAGAAACAACCCTGGAACACCTTCACTTGGAGGTTTATTGCATTATAAGAAGCTACTCATACTAATGAAATGAAAGCAGTAGAAGTGCAATACACTCTTAGAGACAGCCCCAGCACAGCACCATGAGGCTTCTGGAGAGGCAGAGAAAAAAGAAGGCCCCCCAAACTATTTTTGCCTATTTTGCCTTTTTTTTTTTTTTTAATTATTTTTTTCACTTCCAAATCTATGTGGGGATCTCTCTGGTCAATGTTTACCTTTCTTTGCAGTGATGTTATCACTGCTACATAACACGTCCCCAGGCAGGAACAAAAGAGTAAACCTGCTGGGACAACCCAGCTGATCACCAGGCATTGATATGCGGGAGCTGCCATCATCTGACTTCCCACTGAAAGGAGGCTGGAAACCAGAGGCAAGGTGCCCAGTGACACTGTGGGGACGGCAAGGAAGATCACCTAACGGCATTTTGATGTCTTATTGTTAGCTGTGCCTGATCTCGACCTGCAGGTGCTGGTTGGTGAGTGTTCAGAGGATTGCTCCCCCTATTCACACTCTGCGTTAACTCCCTCACTGCCAATGGCAACAGCTGCCCTGCATTGATCAGCAGCATTCTGAGTAACTACGGAAAAAAATAGACCAAAACTTTTACATAAGTCAGGATTTGGGATGGTGGAAATACTCTGAAAACAAGAAAGATTTTACTTTTGGTCTTCCTGGAGCTTGCCTATTTGCAATAAGGCATAGTGGTTTTGTTCTTTGAGGAGAATCATAGTTCTGTTTATAAAAAGGAAAATTCTGAGCTGTGAAATGATTTTTTTCTACAGGAAAAAAAAAAAAATAGAAATCAAGCATCACTTTTCTTTCTTTTTCCTCTCCTGCCCAGCCTCTGTGGTACCTGTTTTTTCAAAAAGAGTTAAACTGGGTGGTTCTCAGGGCCTTAGAACAGGCACAACTATTACTGAAAAACAATCTGATACATTCAACTTTGCAAGGCCCTGCTCTTTCCCTCTAATCTTTCAGCAGGGCCCAAGGGAGGCTGAAGCTGAGCTCAGCCTATTCTCCCCTCCAACTTTGATTCACTATTAAATTCCGTCTAATGACGATGACTTTGCCATCTCACGTTCATCAGCGGGCTGTGTGCAGAACAATGCAGGTCCAGCCTTGGATAGAGGGACATTGTTCCTTCCTCCTGGTTGATCTGTTTGGGCAGCATCACGTGAAAACTCTCGTACACAGGCGACATGTAAAACCCACAAGCAGTATTACTCTCCAGGGTGTGATGGTAACTCAAGTCCTACCTAGTGCGTAGGTGTTTGTATTTATGTCACCTCCTGTTGAGTTCTGAAGGACAACAACAACCCCCACAAAAGGATATTGCATAAGACAATAACAGAAATCTCAGAAAGTGAAAAACAATGCAGCAACTGAGGCATTTTATGCATGCCAATGGTCCAGGGGAATTAATGATCTGTGCTAATATACCTCAGTTCATGTGTCTATGCATGGCAGAAAACATCACAGCCTTTACATGATTCCTTATTCATTTATAAATAGCACAGCCTATAGCAAGTCAGCATGTTTCCCATCACTGCTAGTGATAGGACTAGAGGTAACAGACTTAAGCTGTGTCAGGGGAGATTCAGATTGGATATTAGGAAAAATTACTTCTCAGGAAGTGTGGTGAGGCACTGGAACAGGGAGGTGTTCATGAAACGTATAGATGTAACACTGAAGAACACGGTTTAGGGGGCATGGTGGTGATGGGTTGATGGGAGGACTTGATGATCTTAGCAGTCTTTTTCAGTCTTAATGATTCTATGATTCTGTGATATTAACCACGACCCAAAAATCCACATGGAGATTTCTCTGCTGTTTTACAACTTCCCCTGACACGGCTCCATGCTGTCCCCTGGGGTCACCACTGCTACCAGAGAACAGAGCTCAACATTGATACTCCATTCCCCTTGTGAGGAACTGCCATGAGGCCTCCTGTCAGTCTCCTCTGCTCCAGGCTGAACAAGCCATGGGACCTCAGCTGCTCCACACATGCCTTGCCCTCCAGACCACCATCTTACATTTTTATTCTGCACTATCAGAAGTGTGGCTTAGCCATCACTGGTGCATACTGCAAGTAGTAAGAGCAGGCTCTGCCATAGTGCTTTAATAGACCAAGGCAAAAAAAGAACAGCAAAAGCCTTTGCTGTTGATTTGCTAGATTTCTGATTTGCTAGAATCAGTTCCCCCTTCACTCATGATATTAAACTCTATCACTGCCCTGCTCCAATAAATAACACATACTCAAAACACAAAGATTAAAAGATTATAAAATGTCTAGAGAAAAACTGGAAAGCATGTCTAGAGAAAGACTGGAAAGCAGTAGTCCAGACACGAAGCACATTCAGGACTAGCGCTATATAATGGAGCAACAAAGATTCTACTTCTTTCTACCACTCCCTCAGCACTATCTCTTACAAATACACCTTTAATGAATTCAATATCATTATATCAAATGTTTTTCTAAACTTTTTTTTTAAACTCACCAGTTTACCATTCTATTTAGTGCAGTGCACCCCTCACTCACACAAGGTGCTTTTTTGAGATTAAGCTTGACTGAGTTTGTTCACCTTTCACCAATTCAGCTCAGAAGAGTATCCACTCTAAACAGAACTTATACATCTTATTTCTTCCTGCTTTTTCATAGCAAAAAGACATTTCTAAGTATTTTAGATTAGCCCCAAAAATTTGTTCATTGTTTTGCTACTGCATCTGTGCAAAGTAGAAGAAAACACATTGATGCCACTTACTGAAAAGTCTCAGAAGTTTTTAAGTTGCTCTGCATGTACACACATCCGTTTGACTCAGGAACACAACACCTAAGGTCAGGGTGGCATCAACATTGTTTAGGGACAAAGAAATCCATTCCCCAAGCACAAAACTTAATCTGATTTTTCTTACAAAGGCCATTATGAGATTTTCAGTTGAATCACTAGAACAAACTGATGCAGACATCAGATCAGGAACCAGACCCAAATTTACTGGTAATCAAGTTTTAATGTGTTTGCAGAAGTATAATATATAGTTTTTTTCTGATCAGTTATTCTGGTGGAAACAGAGTTTTATCCACAGGAAAATCACTGTCATTCAAATAACCAAGCTTGAAACTACCCGTCCATTTACAAAATGACTTAGCCTAGCCTTTGGCTCACATTCACTCAGGCCCTGAAACCTGTATATATTAGTTTACCAAATATCACAACAGTATTACTCTCACACAGCAAGAGAAACTGAACTTCAGGAGCTAGCTTTTATATTATTGGCTAAAAGATCTCTTAGTCCTTTTTTCTGATTATAGCAACAAAAGAACAAAGAAAGATCTAAGTACTGGCGAAGCATGTTTTAACCCATGTTTCAGTCAAAGGGAAACAAATTACTCTGCCCTTATCTCTGAAAGGGGATCCAGCCTCAGGGTAACTAGGCCTCACTGAGGATGTGTCCTGCACCAAAGAGTAGAGCTCCACAGTGAAAAAGACACCATTTGGCTTTGTGATGTTTTTTATTACCTCTCACATGCCTGTCCATATCAGGCATTCAGACATCAGGATTTGTGTACCTGCATGGTCACCATGGCTCTCCCAGCTCAACACAGTGACAGATGCACCTTGCTGGCACCCCTTAACCATTTTGAAATGCACAACCTCCACACAGGACTGTCACAGTTTGATACCCTTTGTGATAATTCTAACACCAGAAGAGAGGGCACGTGGGCAAGAGATAACAAGGAGCAGTCCAACCGTAACCTGCTTTCAGAAAGAAAGTGCAGTGCCCTGTGAGACATCCTTGCTCCACTAGCTACCATTCCAATGTTTTGCTTGGTATTTTATCAACTTTCTATGTTGTTTTGTTGTTGTTGTCTTGTTGTTGTGTATTTTAGAAAGTTACAACAGTTAACTTGGACAAACAAGTCTGCTAAAATAATGGGCCATTAAATCTCTTGTAGATAAATCTCTACTTGCAATGTGGGCTTTTTCTCCTTTACTGGAACTAGCCAGTTCCACTTACAATCCTCAAAACACCCTGGGTTCATCTGGACACACATTACTCCCAGCAGCTTGATCAGTGGGCTGCGATGGCTTCTGCATCAAAGCTGAAATTCCAGATTCTGTGGCAGCACAGCAGCACCTCTGTTACCATTTCTTCTGGGCTCAAACCACCTCATCTTACTAGACCATGATAACACTTCATTTGTCAGTGCAATAAGGGCAGAAAGCATTAATTCTTTATTACATGAAAATATATGGGCAACACATACATATGGTAACTACAGATATTAACGATTCTCCAGCACTGCCATTTATATTCATGCAATTGCACTGAAGCCAGGACAGGTGAAAGAAACATGAGGCCACACTGCCTGCTTCTAAGACACAGACTAATGTACACCACTTCTAAAAAGGTTTTTTGAACAAAATATACCTGCTTAGCTCAGAAAATGTTCTAAGGTTTCAGTTGTTTGTTCCTCCCCCCTCTCCCCTTGTCTTCTTCTTTTTTTTTTATTTTGGCAGAAGCGTTTGCAATCAATAATTATTACATAAAGCAAACATTTTCAGATGTGAAGCAACTTTCCAATCTCCAGCTGGCCTGTTAATCAGAAAAATCTCAAAATCTGAAACTTTGGGCCAATTGTTCATTGTGCTGAAAAAGTAAAAAGATTGCTGTAATATCATGTGTTCTTCCATCTCTCAGTCATCTTTCAAAACTCAGATGTGAATGGAGTTTGCTCCTCTCAAAGCCTCTCCCCTTTAAACACTTGTTGTCACTACTGCCGATCATGTTTCTGAGAAATTACTTTATGCAAAAGATTGAGCAAGATAAGGTTGCCACATTTCGTTTTATCTTTTTGGCTGAATGATTAGGACTTAACGTTGTGGTGACAAGGCTGCTACTTCCTAATAGGTCTTGTTGCCATGGGAGCGGGAGTTTTATAAAGAACAAGGCCCATGGTCACCAGGACCTCTTTGCTATTATCTCC
Organism: Lagopus leucura; assembly: GCF_019238085.1. Classification (NCBI taxonomy): domain Eukaryota; kingdom Metazoa; phylum Chordata; class Aves; order Galliformes; family Phasianidae; genus Lagopus; species Lagopus leucura. Next base: position 17,276,452 of record NW_024962264.1, on the reverse strand, counting down.
GCCCTCAGCCAGCGCAGGAATCCTTACTCAGAGACGGGGAAATGTGGTGTAGTATACACAGTAACACTCGCTGACAGTGAAAAACAAAAGGAGTGGAAACTAATACTGCAGAAAGCTGAACTGCATCACAGCCTACAAGCAAGAGCATTTCTCTTCTCTAAAAGAAATGCTTTGTGAAAGCAAACAATCCCCTGTTCTGGTCCCCTCAGAGATTAAAAAACAAAAAGGAGAGAGGCTGTCATCGTAGGAAGTTGGCATTTCGGAAGGGGCAGGAATCGGCTCTGGGAAAAGGAAACGCAATGTGGCAAAAAGGTGAGCAGAAAGCCTCCGCTAGTGGAACACCAGCTTCAGTGTTTGCCATTATCTTCACCTGGAGAAGGATCCAGGAGGAGAAGGAGAAGGACCTGCTAATGGGAGGGCTTTCTTGGTGCAATGGCTGAGACCTGAGTTTGCCCGTGACTGCCTTTGACCAAGAAACAGCAAAGCCCAGCTGATGGCCTCAGAACCACCAATGGGTGTACATAAACCATTGGACAGGTGGGGAAAATCTGGTGCCTTTCTGCCTGTTTTGCAGGCAGACATTCAATCAAACCTTGAATTAAGGAGGTTTTGAGATATGTTGCCCACCACAAATTGACCGTTGTTATTTAGAGAGTTTTATGTGGATGAAGACCAAGATGTTTCTGTAGTTCAGCAAACATCAACTAAAGCCTTGAACACTTCCCTATGTGAAAAGGTATTCAGTATTATTTTCCTCTCCTGGCTTTATTAATGTGCTGATATTCCTCTTTCTGGGAATTATGTTAAACAACACAAAGTCCAAGACACAGTGGATATTCCTGTCAAAAGGTCAGAAAGCCAGAAATCTCCATGGATCACGCCGAGGACATAATTTATACACTTGATACAATTTTTATGGATCCAACAAAAAACATATGGGTTATGTTTCTCAGGATTCCCCACATCAAAAAATGAGCTTAATCTAAAAGCACCACACCATTATTTAAAGACTGCATCTTTAGCAAATTTCAACACACAAACTCACATAAGCGCTTTCTTTGCTTCCCAAAAAAGCTCTTTTCAGACAAAGGGTGGTAACAGAAATGCATATCAACAAAAGTAGCATGAAAGAGTTGCTTAAATAGTGAAATGCATCTCATCTGGAAATGCTAGGTTGCTCTCTGACTATATTCTGCTTGGTTTATCTGGGCAAACAGCAAGTTCACTCCTCATGTGCAGTCTAAGTACAGCTCTGAATGGGATATGCTTTTTTAAAAAAAATATTACAAGAAAGGACCTCATTTTTATTCCCCATTTCCATTCCTTAGTCTAGACTAAGCAACAACACTAAGAAGGATACTTAACCAAGCACTTTTGCTTTCCTGGTACTTTTTCAGCTCTGTTACAGCCAGGTTTATCAAATACAGAAAGCTTAATATAAATAAAAAAATATATTTGATGTATGCTACCTTTTATTTAACCTATCCCTACTCATCATTTCTTAATTATAGTGTCACTGTACTTGAGTCTAAAGAAATGGAGAGAGAATTTTTAAGAAAATACTTCATTTTCACCTATTTTGTGTCTTTTTTTTTTTTAAATCATGGATAATGGGATTGATTTATTCATTTTTAAGAAATTCATTTTCTCCAGGTGGTGATATTTAGTCTGCTCCCACAAAACCACTGTCCTCTCTGACTCTAACTTTGTGATATCCTTGGTAGAAGGATACAAGAACACGACAGACTCTGGCTGAGAAGAAACAAGTCATTAAAATATCAGTTTTATTTAAATAAGAATTCAAAGCCCTCAACCCCCCTAAGGGAAATAAACCTATGAAGACGTAAGGCTTCTCTGCCTTCAAGAGGTGACTCACCAGAGCTAAAACCCTGATCCACAATCTAAAGTTCTTGAAGCATCCAGTGTTTTCCAGGTGTAATAAGCTAACAAAACTTCTGTTATACATAAATGCTTATTTTGGCTGCACTGTCCTGGAACATTTTGAGACAAAAGTACACTTTATCTATTTTATAATATTATCTAATTATCTAATTTTACACCAGACTATATACGGTCCCTATATCAGAGTAAGGAATAAGTCTTCTGCTGTGCTTGCCTCTAAAGTAACACTAATAGCTTGAGGCCTCAAGTAGCACTATAGAAACAAGGAGGAACACTACATTTTGAAGCCTGCTTTCCCAAGACATCAATTCTCACACTGTTGTAAGTATTCCACCTCGTTTCTTATTGCTTTTTCTTCCTACTTTTATCTTTCAAATCCACTGACCAATCTCATCAGAATTTGACCAATTCTTGAAGCTTCAAAGGCATCAGGATCCCATGAGCTTCGTGAGAACAAGTGATTGGGAGAAGGCAAACATATTAACACTCATTAAAGAGAAGAGTGAGTTTCAGGTTTTCTCCTCACATGTTGGAAAGCTTGCATAGTTTCAAGGAAACTTTGTGAGTTCTGCTGTTTTCAAAGCAGTTGGTTAAACATCTGCAGGCATGCAATTGAAGCCCATCACTCACTGGTACGTAAATGCAGTAGCTGATCCCAGCAATTCAGAAATCCTATAAGGCACCTCACAACAGTTTCCATGTTTCAGAAGGCAACAAATTTTGTGCTGTTCATGTTCTGCAAATACAATTACTTGCATCTTGTCACCTAAAGAGTTTCCTCATACTATTATTGTCACAGTAAAAGCAAGAAGTTCATAACATAAGCTACATTTACTTTCAGGCTATGAAAATAGCATGATTCTTTATCCTCTTAAAATTAACATAGGTAGGAAAATGAAAACTTCTAAGATTATTCTCCCATTTAAAAGAGAGGTATCCGTAAGTCCTCTCCACTAACTAATTGGTTTGTGGAGTGGCTCCTTAGTGGTCTTGTCCTACTTTTGCCAATCAACAACACTTCTTGTGAACAGAAAGGGATTTTTTTCCTCCTACGACAGAAAATTTACTATAAAGTCATCTGAAAATAAATCATATGCAGTGACGCTACTCTGTTTTTGTACGAGAAGAAGTTGTTAAGGATATCACCAAAGGTCGTAGTCCTGGAGAAGACTTTAACTAGGTAGGAGTATTATCTGTGTTGTCGTACACATATATGTAAGAATGTTTAAAACTGTAGAGAAATAAAGTTACTTCCTTGAAACATCTGCAAATCTATACTAGCTTAGTTGAAGAAACCCTCTTGCTAAAGCAGCTTTTATTTCTTATGAGTAGATAAACAGTTGGCGGTATTGAAATAAAAGAAGCAAGCACATGATGCTACAGTTCAAGCTGAATAAATCAATACACTGCTGCATCAACAGGAACAGCCTTGAATGAATGTTTTGTGGTGGTGCCTGGAGACTGACCTGCAGTTCCAGAAAACAGCCTTCAGATCTGTAGGCATATCACGCACTCCAAACCTGCTTCACTACAACAGTACCCCTCTCCTTTTAGGTATAGGATACATAATCCAATCAACACTTTCTGCTCAAAGGTGCCTCTATTTGCATTTACACACCTAAAAAATGGCCTCTTAATTTTCAGTTTTACACTACATCTCTCAGTCTTCCCAGTTTGGAGCAGAAAGAGTTACAAAAGAGATTGAAGTTGGGAGGAAAAGATCAGGATATTCTGTTAACAGAGGGACCAGAAACATAGGACTTTCTACATCCCATAGGAAATGGCACACGATAGCTGCTGATGCTTGAGATAAAATGTGAAGTACTAACATTACTGTCAGCTATTGTAAATGCAACTAATTTGTCCTTCCTGGGTAAATGGGTAATCTTCAGGCAGAATAGTCTGTAAATACTGCTAGAGCAAATAAGATAGTATTCTAAAGGCTTATGACATATAAGTTACTCAAAACATACTGAAGAAGGATGAATATTTTTAGAATGAAAGTATCATACAGAGTTGAGGACCGGAAAGTACTGGCAAGTTATTTACTAGTTAAGGAGCATCATACTGTTCTCTGATTAGTGTTCTTCTAACCGCAAAGAAAGACGTAATTCCTTTCCTGCAAAGTCTATGTGTGCACCATTACTTCTCATCTGCACAATGTTCATAATCTCACTAAAGGACCTAGAAACACTTGCTGATGTTAAAAAAAACAGCAGCAGTTTCTTTAAGAGGCACTGGGAGGTGCCCCTAATTCTCTAATCCCAAATTACATAGACATCACTTCAATTTAATTTATGTAGGAGAAATGTCAAATGTCCATGAGAGTGGACCTCCTGGGAAGCATTCAGAAATGTTTATGTAAGGCCCGTGCCTGTTCTTATTTAATCCCAGGCATACCTTAGTAGCAAGAACTTGAAAATGAGTAGGGCTATTTTCTTGATCGTCATCTTTTTGCAGGTGTTTTATTTCAGACCTGCCTTCATTTTTACTGCTCAGCTTACCTTTATTATTGGTCTCCTAATGCAGTTTTTTTGTTCCCCTGATTATACCACTCTGCAAAGAATATTACCCAGGCAGCCATCGTTATAAGTGTTATGACAAGAAGTTCCAATGATATTCCCAACTACTGAGAATGCAAGTTGCTAAACATTCAGACCAGACTCTTCCTCACAGATCCCAAACGCCTTCCATGAAAGCAAAAAGCTAAATATATCTACATTTCCATCCTACCTCCTGCCTCCACATCCCTACAAGCACGTGTTCTTACACTGACTTTCTTCTTTTCTGTTGTGTGCTGCAGGGAAGCACAAATAAAAAGCCATGGTCTTTAAGCATGGTGTGGAGGTGGCGAGTTCTGTGGTGGTTTTGATCTCCTCCAGGCATTCCATAATCATGGGCCAAGTTGCCTAGAGATCTTTGTCTCCCACCCTTCCAAGCCTCTCTGTTGTGGCTGACAGATCCATTGTCTTGGAAGCATGTAGCTGTCATGGGAGGTCACGATCTCCGAGGCGTGAGGCAGTCCCTTCCCTACTTTGGGTTGGGCTTTGAAGATAAAAATTGTAAATTTGAACTTGGGCACCAGTGCCTTTGATATCAAGCCTTCCCTTCTGTTCCCCGAGAGCTAGTGCCAGCAGCCAGTTGGCAGCGCAGCAGCACGCCGCAGATTACGGTGATTATTATTATCATTATACTTTAATAGCTGGGTCAGGGCCCATACCACCAGGGATAGTGCAAACATACAGTAACAGACAGTGCTCAGCCAAAGCATTTACTTTTGACTTCCATATTCCTCCTGTTGCATCCCCTCATTTGCCACAAAAAAAAAAAAACACCATGATATCAGCATAACATCAATGCAGTATTGCTGTATGAATTTATTTGGAGAAAGAAAATGAAGTTTCTGATAGCAAAGCCATTGCAAACCTGTTAGAAATATAGATGGGAGGCTTATACTTGCTCCTATATGGAAAAAATTGAAAAGAATACAACACAAATCCCTGAATATTTATATTACATCACCACTATGGACTCTGTCAACCTATACTATAAAATACAGAATTCCAATGCATAAACTCCCATTGTATAACATGAAAATAAACACAAGCACAACACTTCCACTAAAGGAAGGAGCACGTGTTCAGCTGGTCCCACCAGTACCTACACTTAGGTTTGGCTCAGGAGCCAACTCTACCACTTGCCATACAGCATCAGTGATTTTCTCCTCCTGCACCCCTGCTCTACCACCCCCGGGTACCAGCAGAGTGGATTAGAGCTGCCTGTCAGCTCTCTGCCATGCGCTGGCCCCACTCCTGCTCCTGTTGGCAGGAGAAGCAGCCCCGTCCCAGCAGGGCATCCCTCTGTCATGCGGCAGATGTGGAGCTGCCCTCATCCTGGTGCAGCTGGGCAGCAGAACAGCAGCATCAATCGGGTGCACTCATCACTTTTTCTGTCTTTGCATTGAATAAAGAAAAAAGTATGTTTATAGCATCACAGCAATGGCGGTGTCACACAAGGAAGCTGCTGTTTCCCCACTACCAGATTATGCTTTTTCCAGTAGGCAAAAACAAAAACAAACAAAAACAAAAAAAACACAAAAAAACAAACAAACAAACAAAAAAAACCCCACAACAATAATAAAGATAGCATTTGTGCTCTGGGCATCCCTTTGTACTGAGAATCACAGCTACGCGCATCAATCAGCCAGCAATGCCCAAAACATAGGCTGCTGCTGAAAGACAGCCTGTTGATACCTTGTTATCCTAGTGGGCAACCTGTTGATACCTTGTCATCCCAGTGGGGAGGTTAGGGAGAGCGTGCAAGCAGTGTGCCTTTGCTGCACCTAAGATGACTTTGGGATAGGATCTGCCTCTAAAACCCTCCTCTGCATCTCCTTAACTGCACTCTGAACTGCAGCATGGCTACAGTGGGCTGCTCCCACACCAGGCAGACAAGAATCATAGAATCACTAAGATTGGAAAAGACGGCTAAGATCATCTAGTCCAGCCATCAACACATCACCACCATGCCCACTAAACAATATCCCTCAGTGCCACATCTCCATGTTGAACACCTCCAGGGGCAGTGACTCTATCACCTTCCTGGGCAGCCTGTTCCAATGCCTCACGACTCCTCTGAGAAGAAATTCTTCCTGATATCTAACCTGAGAACATGCAATCCCAATACAGGGACATAGCAATACACTCTGGTCAAGTGCAGACACATTGGAAGGAAAGGAACATTATGTCAGTATTTCTCATCCCTCATTCACCCATAAAAGATTGTATTTAACTTAGCTGCTAGGCTCACAAAGACATAGATAGGCTGTCATTTTCTGTCATTCAGTAATGGAAGTGTTATTAATCACATTAAAACCAGAACAAACAAGGCTCTCTGTCACTCATCCTCATTGAGACGATGCATTTGACAGATGCTGCAGGCAGAGGTGGCTCAAAAAATGCAGACTGACTTGTGAAGAGTGGTTAGGTTTTAGGTTTTGTGGTGCTTTTCCTTCCTTAAGTGCATTTCTGCACAGCACGGATTTTTTCTGTAGTTGGACAATGGATGTGAGTAAGACAGGGATAAGAAGTCACAACAGATATTAGAAATGAGGACCCAGATTGAAAATCCCTCGTAACTATGGTAGATCAGAATGTTCTGGCTTGGGGACAAACACTGTGGGTTTAAATTTTACTTTAATTTGCCAAACTGTTAAAGATTACCATGAAAAATGTTAATGCAAACACAGCACCTCCTCTTGTCAAAAGGGGAATAACAGAAATCCTGCTCAGCTTTGCTCCCAGCAGTACCTACCAGACATAAAAGGCACAGTTGTTCTGCTTTTGTGTAATGGGAACATTTGTACCTGCAAGTGCAGTAAGAAAAAAAAGATATGCTTGCAATGTTATCACATTTTCCAAATGGATTACATGAATTGCCTAGGTTAAAAGTAAGAATTAGTACTGAGGTTTAAAAAAATAAAATTAAAATCCATCCATTATTCAAGTTATTAATTACTGATGTGTAACACTGCTTGGCAGATCCCTCACTGCATTATTGTTGTTTCTATTATGCAGCCATGCCTCAAGGATGCTCCTCTTGCAGTCTTATGGCCTAAGCTTCTCTAAAAGCGGGGAGACTTTGGGCAACCTGTGCTACAGAGCTTTCCCAGAAATAGAAGACAAGAATTATCACATAGCACAGGGAAGGACCCTGACACCAGCAGAAACTCCGTGCCACAGCAGTCAGAGGGAATGGGATAACTATATTGGAGAAATGGGGAAAGAAACCTGACACGGAGGAGATGCCTTTTGTGATATCCTTATGTGAGAACAAAGGGACGCGGGCAGTGGGGAGAGCTCCCACCTACAGCTCTCAGTGACCCACTAGAACTAGCAGGGCCTGAATTTGTTGACCTTCGGTATCTAATTCAAATGTTAACTAAACGCTTGGGCTATGTTTGAAGAAGATGCTTGGAAAGCTTTATCCTTTGAGTTGCTATTTCGCCAGCTTAGTGACTAACTAGGAGCATTTGTGCAGATGAAAACTAACAAACTGCAGCTCTAAAAGAGCACTCAGCAGAGGTTGGGAAAGGGAGTATTAAGTACTATGCAGCAGAAAAATTAAGAAAAAATAACTCAAGTCTCAGCTCAATTTCATTACAGCCATAAATAACTTTCTATGCCTGTTTTTAGCTGAATGCATATTAGAAAATGAAAAATAATTTTACAGGCAAAGTCAAGAGCTACCAATGGTTTGAGAAGCAGGCTGAATGTAGAGGGAATGAGCTCCCCTGAAACTACAGCAGAAAGATTCAAGAGGCAAATTGAAGAAGTAAAATCCCCAGCAGAGAGGGATGGGGAGAGGTCTGCTGGAAGGACTGTTATGCTGAACATCTGGCTTTTCAGTTGTTGGCATCTTTAATACACTTGTCAATTAAAAAAATAATTTTTGCAGCCAAAAGTACTTAGGGAGTTTTTCCATCACTAAAATTCACATCAGGCAAAATGCTTTCTCCCTTTTACTTGGAGAGGAAAGGGAAGCACAGGTGCAGTCATTTGTTCAAGGTCCCCAAGCAAGTCTCTGACAAAGTTAATTAACATCTTGTCCACTCAATAATGGTGCCACGCAGAGAAGGTTCTTCTACATGATGCGAGTCAAATTCATTGCATGAGCCATACCCAGAAATATTCTGAATGTATGCCACAAGAAGATAAAGCACATAACTCTTTCCGAGTATTCTAAACTTTTATCCTATAGCTCAGAGCTTCAACTTGTGTCAGGGTTCCACAATCATATGTTACATTTATGTAGATGTCTCCATAAAATATACTGATGATGCAATCTTCCCATTGTTAAGCTGTCAGCAAAATGTTGACCTTTGCTCCTTCTAAAACAAACTTTCCCGTCAATCAAAACCTTGTTATACATGGATATGACATTAACCTACGAATAACAATCTTGTTGATGGACAGCTCATCTGCACTGACTCCCTTTTTAAATTGCCTTGAGTTTAAAGCCATGAGCAGCCAACTAACCACGTTGCCTGATAATCTGAGCACTATACTTGAAAATCAACAATTAATAGCAATATAGACCATAAGATTCCCAAGCAAACAAGATGGAGGGTTGTAAGCCTCTGGGGCTACACCTGAAATGTGAGCGAAGCAGAAAAAGCATGCCAGAAAGCACCTGAAGGTTTGGCAGAGCTTTCTTTTCTCTAAGGGATCTGAGGTTAAAACCAGAAAATTTTCATTGCATTGCTTTCAGTGATTAGCAGTCTAGAAAAAGGAAAAGGTGAAAGAAATAGAAAAAGATAATGCACAGATCAGCTGATCTCTAAACCAGAAGAGCCATTGATTTAAATTAGAGTCATCTGGGGACTATTTCAAGGTTGTAGTAGTTGCTCTCTAGGAGACCTCACACCTTTTTCTGTCACTAAAGTAGTACAGAGGCGGTAGCTAGCACCACGGGTTAAAAGGTACTTAGCTCTCAACAGCTCATTGCCTGGCCCCTTATCTTCAGGTCACAGGGTAATTCGGGCTAGAAGGGACAGCTCAGATCAGGGTCAGCTATAAGATCAGAGCAGATTGCTTAGGGTTTTGTCTAGTTAGACCTTGAAAGTCTATTCATTTTTGTTGAAAACCCATCTTATTACTAATTTCTAGGGAGCGTGACTTCCAAAGAACTCTACCTCATCATAAAAAAAAAAAAAATTACTGTGATCAAGTAGAGGAAAAAAGCATTCAACCTTCAGAATAAATTAGAAAGGGCTTGCTTGCTCGAGTAGATCATTATAGCTTCTGAATAGATACCTGACTGCATTTCATGTCATTTTGCTCTTTCTACTATCCAAAGGGCATCAAAAAGGCTTACCCATTTCCCACTATATCTTTTATATTCTTGTACCTTCCTTATAGCTAGAAAGGCCTCAGTTAAATTGCCAACAGTCACTCAGGCTTAATGCTTTGCTTCACATAACTCCAGTTAAGGCGATCCCATTCACAGTTCCTGGTTTCCACTGCTCACCAACCTCCTGCCCAGCCACCCTGATTCTGCCCTTCCTGCATAGCAGGCTCCAACCAACTCTAGTGGAAGAGAAAATGGTATTTCTGCTGACTTAAGCGCACTTGAAGGGCTAAAATCAAAGAGCACTAAGCTCTCTGGGATGTGAAAGACATGCTGAGCTGATGGTATCTACGGGAGCTTTTCAGTATTAATATTTTAGTCATGTCCCAGCCAACCAGACTCCATTAAGGAGAAAAGTTTTCAGAAGACAAAACATGGCAGAAAAGATAGTGTCTTTCAAGGCCTGACTCCTTGTAGGGTGCTGAACAATGCAAAGCAGCGCACTTTCAAACACTCCTTCTGTCCTTACATCCTTCTGTCATTACATTTGCCAAGATCACTTAACCACCTAGGTTCCTCTGGAGCATGAAGGACTTCCTTAGGGCACGCTGGATGAGGAAGGAGATTTTACAGGAGTTCACAGGTACATGGAGAACACACTTCTCACTTTTAGTGAGAAAGTTATTCTTGGCTTCGAGATATCACCATTCTTTGCCAAAATCTGGAGCAAAACTCTATCAAGTTTCTTAAGTTTTAACTCAACACACACTTTGTGATGATTTTGTGGAACTGCTACAAAACTGGATTTGGGGACAGTCAATACATTGGTATGCTTTTCACTGGGTGATGTTTGATGTTACCAGATCCAGCTCTATTTCTGTGGAGTGCAACAAAAAAACATTGGGAGCAGACTCAGGTAGAGCTTACACCCAGGTGGCTTACAGAACAGGCTTTCCCCAAATCTACTCCAGATGCTTTGCCACGGGGCTCCTCTATGCACACCTCCTTCCTGTCTACAAACACTTCTGTCTGTAAGAATCGTGTATCTCAGAGAAAGTAAAATTTACATTATTCATCAGGACCATGCTGCTGGTCCGTATGATTTATAGCTCCTGTAATTCAGGAAAAGGCAAGAGAGAAGGACTGAAAATGGAATTAAGAAAGGAGATAGCATGATGGCACAAACAGAAAAACAAGTAGTTTTTAATTAAAGGAATTTTCTTCTAAGAATTAAGAAATATATCACACAATCTATCCTAAGCAAGAGAAAAAAAAAAATGAGTTCATGGAATGCAGTACCTGAAATATTAGAGTCAAAATGTTGTTTTTATGGGTGTCACTTTCAGATTTGGGAAATTACAGGCACTGTGATAAATATTTCAGGCAGTTGATTACAATGAAAAGTAATTAACCCAACTACAACAACAGGTGTTGTATGGGGAAATGCTGGCTTTTATCTTGAAGTTGTGGATGCATGTGCTAAGTGTGTTCATCATTTTCTTCTTTCTTTTATTCATAGAATGCCCCAGGGAAAGTATTCCAGTGCCAGCATTTATAGGATATAATGAAACCCCATTAAATATGTATCCGACTGCTAACAGCTGCTTAGAGAAAGAATAACCCAACTATGGCTATGTAAGACTGTGCCTACAGCCTGCTTTGGTAGTAGTATTTCCATCTAATATCCCTCACCCTGTAATTATAGCTTTGAGCTGAGAGGGAGAATTGCTATTTTTGCAGAACTATATCCTATTTTCTAATTAACAAACACAAAAAGATTCAAAGCTGTAGTTGCTTTAAGAGGAGCAATAGCCTAAAAGTCCAAAAAATGCCTCAGTATGGCTGACCATAGATAATCAGAGAAAAAAGGGCTGTCCAGAAGAGAGTTTACACATGGCAAGTTTTAAACTTGCTATTCACGCGCACTCTGAGCTCCTGCTCCTGGCAGCTTGGAGCAGGCAAGGCTCAAGCACTTGCAAGCGTAGAATGCTAGACGAACTGCCCAATTCAGACCCACATTCTCAGTGCTTATTTTCTGCAGATGGGGCCCTTACACGGAAATTGCCAATGGATATATTGCAACTTAATTTTCCTGTCCGTATGATGTGAAACACGTGCAGAATCTTTTCTCCACTCTGACTCACATTTGGAAGGCAGCAGAGGAGTGCCTGCTTGTCCTGTCTTTCTCTTCCCCAGTATAACCTTCTCCAGGCTCTGAGGGTCATGTAACAGATGGCAAACTATAGTTTTAAAAATAATAATAAAGACCTGAAAACCCAGGTGAGTCTGTAGTTAGCTAAGGAATGATTTCTCTGTTCCACTGTCTTATATTTTTGGTGAGAGAAAGGCACTGAGCATTTCTACTTCACTGAGCATTTGGAGCAGCCAGATAACATAACATTGATGAGCTGTAGACACTCTGAAGTGGTAATTAAGAGTTTTCTCCCTCCTTCATGAGTTATTTCTCATTAGGACTATGCAGCAAGGTGGGTAAAAAACAAAACAAAACAAACATTAGTATAGATTGCTATGGATTTCCTCACAAGTAATATACTTAGCTGGGAACACTCTCTGCAGAAAAAAACGCAGAGAAAATGCATTTATAACAGCACTTGCTATTTTTCTCCAGCAGCAATAGATGTAAGGGATGTGTTCACAAGGCGGATCTGTTTGTCCAGGGACCAGCAGAACTCTCGCTCCTGGGCCAGTTCCGTGATTTACGAGGGAAAACTTCTCAGCTCTTAGCAGCCTTAACAGCCTCTAAACATGCCCATAAAGTGTAATGTTCCTCCCATCACAGGCTGCATGAGTTCAAAAGTCATCTCCCACTTGTGCAGAGATCACCACTGCCTCATAAACTGTGAATTTACGGGGAGCAGGTTACATCCACTGACCCCCCGAGACAAAAGCTGAACCTGACATTGGTTATTTAATATTTCATTGACAAATGCAGCTCAGAACAAAAAAAAAAAAAAAAAAAAAAAAAAGATTTGCCTCCAGGCATTTGTAAATCTGAGCTTTCATTTTTGGGTTTGACTAAAAAAAAAAAAATCACAGGGCATTTTTTGTGGTGCCTGCCACGTTCCTTCCCATGATTAAATACTGTCACAAACTTTAATTGGGGAAAAACAAAAGGAATTTTCCCTATCGCGTACTTAAAGCAGTTTAAAACAGCATCCGGTCACGAGTCAAGGATTATGATGGCTTCATGTGTAACACAGAGCCCTTAGGGAGGTTGGAAAAGGAAAAGTAGGCAAGGTGTGAAAGATAGAGAAGATATACGAGGGTAAAAGGCCAGCCCCAAAGGCCAGCCCCACCAGTAGATTTGGTTTCATCTGCAGGCATCTATCCTAACCCAACTGAACAACAACAAACGACTTACAAACACATTTATCTTTCAGGAAGGGCTTCTTGGAAAGACCATGCCTTTACATAGCAAGATTAACTGATAATTGTAATAAACCTGTTATCTGGAAATGGGCTGCTTGCTGCTGACACTGCAATGGTGTGACTTCATTTAATCTGTGGTCTAACAGATATCTATAAACCAAACAACTTAATATTATTTGTGAAGATTTTCACTACATTTTTGTATACATAAAAACAAATGAAAATTTCACCTGGGATCCACTTCAGTGATATACATAGCATACTTTTATTAACTCTTCTAATTTATCTTTGGAAAGGAAAACACAATATCACGTGGGATAACTTGCAAGAGCTTCAGAAATGACAAAGCTAAGCATATTAAGCCTTGCCTTACAGGCAAAAATTCATCTGACCAGCAAAACTATAAGCCACTGAAAAACTGCTAGAGAAGAAATGGTTGACAGACACTGTCAGCTTCCTAAAGGATGCTCCATTCCACAGCTCTAGGGCCTCATGAACCTTGCAGACATTCCCCTTCAGCTGCAGCCCTGGGCTGAGGAGATGAGGGCAAGGAGGTCACTATTGCTTGTCCTGCTACTTCTGAAAGAGCAGGGAAAAGGCACTAGAGACACCTGGGAATAGCAGTGTGGTAGGAGAGGAAAAGCAGGTCAAGCACTGAAGGAGCCAGGCAGTCATGAGGGCAAGCAACAGGCACACAAAGCCCTGGGAGAAACCTTTGGATCCACAAGCCTCAGTGCTTCCCCACAAGCAGCAGTGACTTTTGAAGTCTGAGAGCAAAATGGGCTCTTAACGTCAGTAACAGACTCCTCCAAATAAGAGATCTAGTAATTGTAGCATGTAACTATTAGCTCAAGCCACAGAAGCCTATCTCAGTCAAGTCCTACTGATGGCCAACTTAAACACCAGTTGGGAGACAACTGAAATTCCAGACTTTTCAATCCTTTTTACTGATGACTTAGAAAAACAAAACAGAAATCACAACAAAGGCATATTAGGCAGCAACATCACAACCCAGAAGTTCACGACATAGGAGAATTGAAGTTGCTGCTGCAAACACACTGCAATACCTGCATTATACTTTCACAGGACCTCTTTTTTCCCCCATAGGATCACTGCTTCCTTTAATGCATGTGGGAGCAAATCATGGCTGTGTAGTGAGAAAGCCTGCTGCCTGTATCCAGGGCTGCAGAAATCATGAGCAGTCAGTAAACAGTCAAGGGGTGGCAGGGCAGCCCTGCACTTCAGAGCAAGCACTGCAGGGAGCCACATCCTCAGCTACAAACACTTTTAGTGCTGGTTGGCAAGGAACCTAACCAGGTTCTGTGCAGGTGGGGTGCAGTTTCTGCTAATCTTGGAAAACTTTTTTCCAATGGGCAGAAAGATTAAACAGTAGAAACTGTAAGCTGAAACAGCAATAGCTGGGATACTTGCTATGGGACCAAGAACATCTTACACTGACCACCACAAATTAGTGCAGTTGAGGCATAAGTCTCATTACTTCCCTTCCCATAAAACAAACAAACCAACTAACCTCAGAAAGAATAACTACCACATCACCCTACTGCCATATCCAGAGAAGAGTCTTGGAAAAAAAAATTATACTTCCAAAGCATTCAAAATACTGGGGGAGGGGAGGAAGCCCTGCAGGAAAACCTCAAGCAGAAATGAGTTGGTTTGTGTACAGAGCAAGACTTAAACTGTGCTATAAATATGGGGCCAACTGAACCTCATATATAGTCATCAGTACAAGCTCACACACACAACTACAAGTTAATAAATACTGTTATCATGTAATCGGAAAAAATAAAGAAAAAAATCTCCACAGACATCGCATTTAATGACACCAAGACTTACTTCAGGGGTGAGCTTTAACGGCAACAATTATTTCAGCATTAAGCAACTGCTGAAATCCTTGTCTTCCCAACTTTCATATTGTTAATAAAATACTTTGTTGCTGGTTGCTCTCTGTATGAAGCAGAGCATGCTCGGCAGCCTTCAGAGCAATGCATCAGCTCAGCTCCTACACACATACAGGCAGTTGTGCTGCTGTTGGGAAGCAGCAGCTAGAAGGCTGCCAAATGCACACAGCTTTGTTTACAGAGATTTTTAGCTATGAAATTATTTCATAATAAACCCCAACAGAACTGTTCTTAATTGGACGAAAATCAGATAAATTACTTGGACCCAGGGTTTCTGTTATAAAAATATAATATATATATCTATATATATATAGATATATCTATATATATAAAGAGGTGAGGTGTTTTTTTTTTTTCTCCTTCAACCCCCCTGCTAAATCACCAGACTGACAAGAATTCATTTTATAAAACAAACTCTAACTCAAACCTCACTTTGGCCAGGCGGCAGCACACACATCAATGCAAACAGCATGCACAAAGTTTGTGCTACGAGCTGTCAAAAGATGCTGAAAACACAGCCTTGGCAAAAAAGAAAAAAAAAAAAAAAAGTCAGAGGGAGTCTATCTGTAGTATTATTTACAGACAGGACAGCTGTGCCGGTGACTCAAGTAAAACACCCTGACTAAATATAATCTGAAGCCAGAGATAAGTAAGTGTTTCAAAGATATGTCTCTACAACAGGCACATGTTTAGCTTTTCATGCATCACAATGGATGTCCCACATGAACTTTTTTCTTCTTCAGGTTTCCTCCAGCCCCCGACTGTCCCTGTCACCCGGTGCCAGATGGGAAGTGAGAGCTCAGCCGATCCACCTCTTTGTGGTGGAAACCCCCCGAGCTTCGGCTACAGGTTACTGAAGCCTTCATGAAAAATTCAGAACTGGTATAACAAGCTCGCTGAAAGTAAAATGCGTGTCACATTATCCACCCCCCCCTCCCTTTTTGCTAGCACTGAACTGCCATCACCAAGAGGTAGAAATGTTGTTGGAGCAAACTTTTGTAGTGATATACAAGCAAAAAGGAAAAGAAAGAAAAGCATTAAACTCAACTAAACTCAGTGTAAAAACTAAGGAGAAAAAAAAAAGAAAAAAAGAACACGAAACAGATTTAAAGACAGATAAGGGAAGGGAGATGCTGGAAATTACTGTAACAACTGAGACATGGATGTATTTTAGGCCTTTCTCAGCAGCTGAGCCCTTATTGCTGTTATGCATTACAAGTCATTTATGAGTGGTAAATATCTGAAAGATTTTCAGATTCTAAATATAGTGTCTTTAAAAGGTGGGATTTGCTGTAATAGAAAGAGACCAACGAAAATAGGAGAAAGAAAAGCAGTCCAAGGAGAAACTTTGTGCAAATGCAAGGGGGTCCGTGCTTATTGTGGGCTTCTCATCTCCACTTTGCATTGGAGTGGCTGTAGGGAAAAACTTAAATAAGAGATGGATGAGCTAGTGAGGCTGTCTAGGATGTCCTGGTGGGATAAGCAAAGGCTGCATGCAACACTGGTTCTTTCCTCATCAAGGCTTCAGCTTTCAAGGAAATACTTTGCGTTGTGTCCCTTTGTCACCCAAAGAATAACACTTCTTCTGGAATTAAAACAGGGTTGAGCATATCTCATGTAGATGAAGCACATGGAAGGAGATGGCACACCTACTGAAGAAGCTCTGAGGCATAATGGAGCCATTAGAATGAGCACAAATTTGGTCAAATTTCACAAGTAGTAAGTTATTGAGATCATGGGGAAAGCAGGGATCTTATAGCAAACAATGTCATTTGAAAACTGATTCTCAGAACATAGCATTACTAGCAACTGATGATTTAACAAAAAGTTAGAGAACCATTTCAGCAGGGCTTCAGTGTTGAGCAAGGTTTGATTCAAGAGTGATGAAGATGCATGGAAAAAGTAGCATTAACACATAAACCAACTCTTCAGCCTCTTCTAGCACCAGCGCTCTCCTCACAGATGTGTGAGACACAGGTTTCCAGATATGATCTACACAGCTGCACACAGCAGTGAGCATTGTTCTTTTTCTGCATTTTAGCCTGTAAATGTACCAATACCTGCATATTCATTTAGGAGTGCATTTACCTTAATTTCAGCACTGAGAATTTATAATACAAATCTTTTCTACAGGCAAAATTCTACCAAAATTATTTCCATCTGGCTTAACAAACTACCACAAATTAAAAATTCTTGGCATTTTAAAGTGAGCCAGGTGTAAAAATTTTATTTCTATACATTCAACAAAATTCCTCCCTACCCAGAAAAATGAATATGGGGATTCCAGGATAAATACTAGGTTAATGGTTGGACTTGAAGATCTTGAAGATCTTTTCTAACCTCAATGAATATTTCTGACCTCTTTTCATACTAGACCTTTAATGGATCTCAGGAGGTCTATTGATGGAATAAAAATAGAAAAATAAATAAATATGGAGGAATTGTTTTATTTGCCACTGAAGGACAGCTGTGTCTGAGGTGAAACATCAGCTTCCAGTGCTGTGCTGCAGACTTATGCAGCAGCCCGGGTCACAACTTGAGGATGTATTGATTTGAAATGGCAAGTGTAATCAAATAGACTGAAAGGAAAAAAAAAAAAAAAAGGAAGCACAGCTGCAGTATGTTAAGATGTTCATGCTCTTAAAAAAACAGTGAAACCAATAAACTCTTGAGACAACCTGAATACCAAGTGCAAATGTCCCTTGCAAAACAGTTCCCATGGTGGTATCCTCTGGGGAAGCAGATGCAGGGTGAAGTTCAGGAGCACACTTCCAACTCTTGAAGCCCTGCCCTCATTAAAGCATTATTTTAAATGATCTTCATTTCTCATTCCTCCCTTTATGCTACATTTTATGCTTTGTTGCTATCAGTTGAAAATATTACCTACAGTCATAACACAGAACAATTTAATAGATACAAGAGCATCACTAAGCCACCAAGCATACATTTTACAGAGCTTGCATCTAAATCTTTGGGGCTATTGATGTAACCTAAAATTCCTGTTTTACATTTAATTTGCAGTTTAGAATACTGAAAAATGCCAAAACTTCCTGGAAAATAGAGCCAAAGGCATGCCAAAACCTCCCACCTGCAGTGGATGAGCAGATACTGCACAAAGAATGGGGTGTGTGGGATATGACATCCCAGCAAGCCTCACTGGGTTTTTCCTCCCTTGTGGCCTGATGGATCCCACCTACAGCAGTAGCCCCAATACATGACCCAGGAACAATTTCCCTCACAGCTAAATGGTACCTTTCAGGAACCTGTTTCATTATGTCATTATGCACAAGTGAGATACAATATCATCATTTACAGCATTTACTTTCTTCTGGCAAAACAGACCTCTGCCCTTACTAAACAGCAGTAAGATTAAGGAATAGTTACCTACCAGTATTACGTTTGCCTGGAGAACATAGATGAGACCTTTCAGGCTAAAGGGTAGCTTGGGTATATTTTATGTTATTTCTACCCTTATGTTTCTTGCTGTCAATTTCTTTTTGCTGAGAAATCTTTAACACAAGCATTTTTGCATGGATACTGATTGAAAGCCATTGAGAGTAGCAAATAAGTGGTCTCAGGCATGCTAATAGCATAAAACCACAAAAGGCAGAAGCTCATTATGGCCACATTTTTTTCCACTCTAATTAGTACTCCCTCCTTTTGCCTAACTCCAAGAAATCCAAAAGTTCTTGCAGCCATTTCCCCAAATTATGCCTTTTGTTGACATTTTGCAAATCTTTGGCTTTATGAGTCATGTCCAACTCTGACGTCAAACACTGGTGCAATTACCTTAATTGGTAAAAAAAAGCCATTAATAATTCACTGGTATTTTATTTTACGGTATAAGAAGGCTTGTGACAGTTATGAATAACATTCAGCTTTATTTGCTAAGGATTTTTTCCTTATTTGTCCTTATCTCTATTATCTTACAACCTAATCCTCTGCCTACCTAGTCTGACTGCTTTTGCACTCCCTCATTGTTTACCACATGAATAATTAATGGCTGATAACCTGCAGCCAAATCCCTCCCAGACCATTTCTCCTGCCTTGTCTATGCCATTTTCTAGTTTATTTCAGCAGCTTGGTTTACAGGCCTTGATATCACTTACACGTTTGAACGAAAGAAATGGGAGCAAATAAAAGTGTAATAAGGTCAAAGGTCACATTAACATGAGCTATAATATTTATCTACTTGCAGGTCTTTTTTTTTTTTAGCATTTGTTACATAACAAAATCTAATATGTCCAGCCTTGTCTTTATGAAGAAATACTGAAGTCCACATACAAAAACCACAGCAGCAAGAAAAAAATATATATATCAATGCAAGCGCCATTAACAGTTTCCAAAACATTACTTGTTTCCCAGCACCAACCTACACTGTCTTCTCTCAGTACATCTTTCCACCTTTCACAAGCCTCACTTAATTCTGCATCCCTCAAGTTATGCAGAACATTCATGTTCCCTTACCACTTGTACTACCAGATTTTGTCAATCAATGCACGAATACCAAAAGATGAGTCCCGTCCCAAACCACAGTGAACTGCAGCATACAAAACCCCACACTGCAAAGCCATCGCATGAACACACACAGCCCTCTATGCAGGAATGAACTTCGCTTCCAGGCTCTGCAACAAAAGCTGAGTCTAAGGAGGTTAATTTTTACTTTTAGTGCAGACTTCTAAAGACTGCTTTTCATATTCAAGCTCAGCATCTACACTAAGATCTAGCCCTCTTCTTGCTTCCATTACTTCATACTTGCAGCATTTTTGTTCAAGTTGTTGGTGGAAACCAGAGCTCAGAACATTGACAGCCTCTCCCAGATGTATTCCTCTACATCTGCATAAGGAAGCTCAAGTTGCTCAGATTGCAACAATGAACAACGTGAATGCAATCTGGAGTAAAATAAACAGGCCATTAAATTCAGATGTTAGGCATACAGTTTTCTTTTTCAAGCCACATTGGAGAGTTACCAGAGCTTTGGCTGCAGTAATAGGCAGGAGTGTTCAAGTATTATACAGGGTTGAATGGACATCAGCTTTGTTTAAACATGCTGAAGAGGGCTTTTGCATACAGGCTAATGGTGATGACCTTCATATTGTTCATATAATACCCATGCAGTTGAAATTTTATGATCCACAACCAGAAAAAAACAGGCTTTTGGTTTTATTGATGGTTTGAGAAGTTAGAGAAACACTTGTGCATTTATCCCACTGATTGATATCACATAAACACAGCTACATATCATTTTGAAGTTGTTAAATAAACATACCTATAATTAAATACATCACCTACTGTAGCCTTACTGATAGAGTACGTGACAATAAAGGAAATAAATGAAATAGAAAATGCGAAGCTAAGATTACATTTTGTTATGTAAAATGTTTAAAATAGAAGTAATTTAGATTTGATGTTTTTCAGAAGAAACCCAAATTCACGCTTCATGACAAATAACAAAGAAATTATTCTCTTAGTCAATTAATTTGGGGTCTGATTCCTTGCAATGCCAAACACCTTAAAGGCTCAGAGTCTTGCATACTGGCAGAACATTCAACAGCATGGTAAACTAGTTGCAAATTCTCCACATTCAAGAGAAAGAAATTAGTCAAGCTGGCTGGAAAAATCAATATCTGAAAATTTAATTTGGTTCCAGTGCCTATTCATTTGATATTCAGGAAGAGTCAAGGTTTTGGACAAGCCACCTCAGAAGTTCTGCAATGAAATTTACACTGTGCTGTGCCTGTGCAGTGACAGAAATAGCAGCTCTTGCAGCAGCTGCCATGCTCTGGACAGATCAGTGGTGGGCTATGTCCCAAAACTGTCACCCATCCAGGTCACCTCAAGAAAAACTAGAGCCCCCAGTCCATCCTATGTGAAATTTCAAGAACATTCTCCAGTCCAGATTAATGATGGACCTGACATCGGAGACTTCCCCTAGAGCCACCCACATCAGAAGGCCTTCATAACAGTAGGAAAGCAGAAGAGCTGCACAGTCCATTACTGTTAGCCACAACAGAGTTACAGGGTCTCAGTAATATACAATGCCTACCTGCATATCAAGGAAATTATTTGAAGCTAAGAGGCTTTCTGCAGTATTGCTTACAAAGTATATATAGCACTATAGCACAACATTTTCTTCCCACAGAGTTCATAGAACAATAGAATATGTCCAGTTGGAAGGGACCCACAGTGATCATTGAGTCCACCTCTTGGCTCCACACAAGGCCACCAAAATTCAAACCATGTTTCTGTAATGGTTGTCCACACACTTCTTGAAGTCCAGTGGACTTAGGGTTGTGCCCATTGCTCTAGGGAGCCCACTCCACGCCCAAACATCCTCTCAGTGAAGAACATTTTCCTTATGCCCATCTTGACCATCCCATGCAGCTCCATGTTGTTCCTTCAGATCCTGTCACTGTCATCAGAAAGCAGAGCTCAGCACTGCCCCTTTGCTCTCTGCAAGGAGCTGTAGGCCACCATGAGGCCTCTCCACAGACTCCTCTGTTCTGGGCTGAACAAACCCAGGGACCTCAGCTGCTCCTCACACATCTTGTCCTCACAGCCTCCTCCTTTGGATGTTTTCTAACAGTTTTATATCTTCCTTATGTTGGGAAGCCCAAACATGGCACACAAAGTGCTTATGGTGAGGTTGCATCATGATAAAGCAGAGAGGGACAGTCCCTTCCTTCAACAGGCTCACTGAGCTGTTGTTGCTATTTAATGCTGAGTTGTTATTTAATTAGAAAATTCTGACAAGTTTAATTATGAAAAGTTCAGCATTAGACAGCAGAGTGCTTGGTTGCCAGGACAAGAGGGATGAAGACATGGAGAGAGGCCAGTGGGATGTGAGCAGTTGGCACCAGTTTCTGGATACCATCAGTCTCGGGGCTAAGCCTGGCAACTCAACAAATTCCAGTCAAAATAGCACCTGTAGTATTTCAACAAGAGACAGCATATTTCCAATAATCTGGCTTCTGGAGTCTAAGTTGCTGCAGTTGGATGTTCAACTTTGAGTCAGGAGTTCTAGGTCCATTCCTGTCAGTATCACAGAGCTTAAACAAGCAGCTGGGTTGGGTCCTATCACATCTAAAAAGGAAATGTCAAGTCAAAACAATCCAGCAGGCTTCTTCAGCTTATTTCATCTAAGCACATAAAGATATTCATAGTTTTTGAATGACAGATGCTATGAAATATTAAAAAATAAATTTAAAGAGAATAGAATAGGGCTTTAACTTGAAGAAAGAAATGGGAAGAAAGTTGAAAGCCTCTTGCCATCATGGATGAAACGAGCTGATGAAAGATGACATAGGTGTATGGCAGATAAAGAGAAGAGCCTGAATGTGGTTTTTTTGTTGTTTCTTTGTGTTGCT
>NW_024962264.1:17240882-17253926 GCF_019238085.1 Lagopus leucura | reverse complement strand
CCCCCCCCCCCCCCCCAAGAAAGATATAGGGAAACATGAAAACCTAAGATGCAGCAAGAAGACATGGCTGGCATGAGGTTACTATGAAATAACTGAATTAAATAAAGGGATAAGACCAGACACTTCTAGAGAGACTTCAGAATACACAACATTAGCATCTGGAGTTTGACTAGCCCTAAGAGAAAATGAGAGAGACATACTCAGGGGAAATAGAAAGGAGTAATGTTAGTATCATGACTATGTAATAAATCAAAACAGTCATATCTTACCTACATTTTCAAAAAACAAAACATTTTTGTAGGGAAATCTTCTGTTAAGGAAATGCAATTTCTTAGCTTGCCAGTTAAATCCAGCAGCTAAACATTTCTAATCTTTTCATTAAAAGCAAAGAAAATTAAGTTGTTAGAGTATTAAATTTCTCAGAACTCTGTCAAGAGATCTTTGTAAGAGGATTTCTAAGGAACCAGCTGTTAAAGACTTCCCACTAGCAAGAAATGTGCAAAGACATCTTTGAAGAAATTATATCCACCTGTGTGCCATTCAGGGCTTCTTGATTTTTAATTCATGCTTTTACCAATGTACCTAAGAAAAAAAAAATTAACTTATCAGAAACTCTTTAACTCTTTTTCCCCTCTATTCTGTTACACATGCACTACATAAAACTTCAGAAGGAAATTCTTTGCTTTTTATTTCAGCCATAAAATACATGTTATATTACTATTGAAACGCTGCAAGATACGTTATGCTCCTATGGCCTCATGCCCTGTGACCAAGACACGTGGATGGGGCAGCTGAGTGCACGCCCTGTCATGTGTACTCACTTTTTATTGCCCGTTCAAAAAACATCCGTTTGAAAAGAAACTGAACTAATGCCAAGAGCATTCCAACCTGCACAAAACCCAAAACAACTGAATTTACAGTAAAATTGTGAATAAATCTATATTCTGACTCCTTATGCTGGAAGAATGTTTAGTTGATTTAGCTTTTCTATTGCCACACCCTGTTTTCCTATTACAACAGAGACTAAAACTTTCAGTGGTACCAGTATCAAATGAAGATCCTTTGAAGTCAAAGTGTTTTTTTGTTTGCTTGTTTGTTGTTTTTGTTTTGTTTTGGTTTTTTTAAAGTAAGAACTTCACAACTTTTTTAGGCTGGAAAAAAAAAAAGCATGCACACATGTGTATAGCTACACTAATTTTCAGAGATGCAGCACTTTGTACAGGGCTCATCCTACTCCTTCAAATCTACACCTGCTGACTGAGTAGGCATTCATCTGGTTATAGGGCTCTTGAAACAATCTGTATGATGACAATGTAGCAGAGAACAAGCATGCACTGCCAGCACTGTTGCCTGGGGGCCTTCCAGTAGAACGTTCACATAGAGTTGCGGGAGCAGTCCTTTTAATGTACAGTTTGTGTGCCAGGCAAAACTGCTGTGCTGGCAAATTAACAGGTATGTCTACAAATATGAAAAGAGTGTTTCTAATTAAAGGAGATTAACTGTCCTATTTTTATTGATTTTTATTTATTTATTTATTTATTTTTGCATACAAAGATGCCCCACGTGATCCAACAAACATGAAAACAAAATTACTAACAATGAAAGTACTTTAGTAGTTATATTTTAAGTATCCAGCTGGTAAGGGATGCCTTCTTTCTGGAGGGAGATGCATGTTTTACAATCTAGAAGTTCAACTTACATAGCTAAGATGCATTTCTGCAAGCTTCTCTCAATACCATGAGGTGGTATTTCATGCAGTGTGAGAAAGATCCTCAAGGATTCAGCCAACTCACTTTCTGTCCATTTCATTCAGATACATTCTCACATTAAGTAAGCTAAAAACACTCCTCTGTTTGACAGATGTTTGTAGAGCCCTGCTCACACAAACTGCATATGCAAAATTCACCAAACTTAGAAATATGAAGTTGAACTTAAAGCACTAACACCAATATGAAACTCTCTACAGCTGTTCTAGTATTATTTTATAACATCAAGAAGGGCTCTTACTTCATGCAACAGATCTTTGTTTCTAACTACATTGGTAGCTTGTTTTAATTCAATTTATGGGCACATCCTGTACACTCTTGCACAGTTGAGTAATCTCATTCAATTCCAAAGGCTTATTTATGAGCCTAAAGACGACTTACGGTAATAAAGAGCTACACCCTTGTCGTTCCAGCACTCACCTGCTCACTGCCAATGTTATCATAATATAAACAATGAAAAAAGTAAACAAACTATTTTCAACCATGTCTGAGCAAAGCACAGGTACGCAGAGAAGTACAAACAAGAATCCTATTGCAGCTTCCAATTCCTGCACCAGTTCAAGCTGAAAATGAAATTTTACCTACAATTTCTAGGAGGATTAAAAGTTCTTGTTTCACTATGGATCTAAGACAGAAGCATCTGCTGTCATTTCTTACACTGGAATGAATCACATGCTTTTTCAATACACTGCCAATATTTCTTTCCTTCTGATATCATAATAAAATTCACAAAGCAAACAATTTCATCTAGCATGCTGCTTCAGAAGATAAATGCAAATCCAAGATATTTCACATCACCAAGGTTTTCTTATTTTGATAAAACCTCGCTTTTACCGGTTGTTTCTCTTTTGTAGCTGCCGATGCCATTATTTTTATTTTAACTTGTAATATACCTCCCTATCTCCTTTCTTACTCTCTATGGAAAAAAGCCCTCTCGTACTCCACTTTCCATTCAATTTACTTCTTGTTTCTCCTGTGAGAGGCTGTGCTCCAGCTAAGGAAAAGTTAACATCCTGAAGTGGGGCCACTACACAAGGAAATGGATCTTTCACTGCCTGCCATGAGCTATCAGGATTCTCCTTACACAGAGGCAATTCAAACAGAAACTTTTGCCAATGTAAATTCACTTGAGTTGTATGAACAGAAAAGGACCAGAGAGAATGAGGTCTGGAGAGGCTGCTTCCTTATGATAAAGTTAAGCTGATAAACAAGTTTACAAAACACTCTAGCTTCAAATATTGAGAGCTTCAAAGAAAGATCAGGTAACAAAAACTTTGTGATATTTCAGACAAAATTATTACTCTGCATCAATCAACTGAATTTTTTAACTTCGGCTTCACAGACTACTAAGAAACAAAGCCATTTAGAGGAAGAAAGAGCAAAGGCTTTACCTGTAACTTCTCTACTTACCCCTGTCAGTGCAACGTGCATAGAGCCAGACCAAATAAGTCCTCCTTCTGATTTGCAGCACCTGCTAACGTCTCCTAACTGATGTCAGCTTGCAGCAGAGAGATGCTGTTTCACACTATCTAGCAAAACGGGGAACTGAGAAAAGCAAGGAGAGACTTTCTTTGATTTCAAACACCTGTGCTGTATTTATTTACCTATTTATGTTGGCATTTTATCTAGAAGCTTTGGGGTTATCAGACTTGCAAATCTTTTGGGCTGATGACAAAATGTCTTTGAAGTACATCAGCTCTGATCATTTTTCCTTTTTTTCTTCTTTTTGGAAAACATTGTTAAATGAAATCATCAAATCACAGATCTCAATAAACAACACCCCTAAAGATTCAACTATCTAAGATAGATATTTTCAACATTTGTTACATAAAGCTTTCACCTTTAAAGAAAAATACTCAGAGTGAAGTAAAGAATCATGGAATCATGTTTCATTTGTTTCATAGAGGTTTCATTTTATGTAAATGCTCATAAATGAAATGCATGCAGATGAGAATAATATAGTTCACTTTTGTCATTAACATCATAATTAGAAGATTCTTACACAATTTACAAAAAAAAAAAAAAGAAAATCAATAGAGAAAAAAAAAAAAAAAAAAAAGTGCCTTCTTGTGCATTATAAGTCAAGTTTCTAAGCTTCCATTCTGGATTCAGCTGAAATAGAGTTAACTTTCTTCCTGGTAGCTGATATGGTACTTAGTTTTGGATTTAGTACAGGAAAAGCATTGTTAATGCTTTAGTTGTTGCTGAGCACCGCTGCACAGAACCCAAGGATGTTTCAGCTTCTCACACTGCTCTGCTAGCAAAGAGGCTGGGGATGCACAAGGAAATGGGAGGGGATAGAATTAGGACAGCTGACACAAACTGGACAAAGGAATGTTCCATAATATTTCACATCACATTAAAAAATAAGAGTGGAGGTATTGGCCAGAGGGACAGATGCTGCGTGGGGACTGGCTAAGCATAGACAGGCTGACAGTGAACAGCTGCATTGTGCAACACTTGTTTTGTCTGTTCTACCACAGTTTTCCTTCCTATTAAACTGCCCTTATCTCAACTAATGAGTTTTCATTCCTACCCCGTGCCACTATCTCCACTTCTCTTCCCTGTGCCTGTGGAGGTGAGTGAGCAAATGGCTGTGTAGTATTAAGCTGCCTGGCAGGCTAAACCACAGCAGCTTCACCTGTTACTCAGGTCTTACAGCTATAGCTGCTGCATAAATCAAAAACACAATGCGTTGAACAAGCTGAAAAAAGGTTGTTTGTAGGAGTTTGTGCTAGCAGGAAGGGAAAAAGGAATCAGCGATTATAGACAATTATTATTAAAAAAAAAAAAAAAAAAAAAAAAAAAAAAAAAAAAAAAAAAGGAAGCATAGGACCCGGAAAAGGGAAAGAGACGCCGAATTTTTCTCTCAAGGAACGGAAGGCCGCCGAGAGCAGAGCCGCCCACCAGCCGAGGGGTACCATGGACAGCGCCCGCATCACGCACAGCGACAGGAAAGTCAATATAACAATTCCGAGGGGGGGGAAAAAAAAGCTTAAAAAAATAAAATAAAATAATAATTAAAAAATCATGCGTCATCCAGCAGCTCTCCAGGAACCGCAGAGTTAGCCTGCTCACTTGCCACCCACTCGACCAGCACACGTCAGACCTTCATGCATCCTCTTTATCAAATAACCCTTTGTGGAAAGTTTCCATGGCTCCATCACCAGAGTCAGTGCTGGAAGCCAGGATTAAAGCTAATAGGAGAGCAACCCGGGCAAGTTTATTAGCGCTACTCAAGGGGTTTTATGGCCATTTCTGAATCAGTTTAGACTTCCCTCTGTTGATTCACCTGCCTCAGCAGTTACGGCACTAATATTAGGTAAGCACAAAAGACATAAAGTTCAGTTGCAATAAAACGTAAATAAAAGTTTATTGCAGGGTGTGTAAAACTAAAATTTTGAATTAATCAAGACAGCAGCTTCTAGGCAACTTCAAAGGCTACCTTATTTTTTCTACACTTAACTGTGTCCTCGCAGGCAGAGTACAAAAGCCTTGTACTTAAACCCGCTTTCTTTCGGCCAAACTACTCATCCTGCTGATGTTGGAGGCCTTCACGTTGATGCTGTGAAAGTAGGCAGTGCAACTGCTCCAAGGTTTTCATATCAGGTATGCAGCACACGTAACACAGGAATTTCCTATTGGCAATTTTGTAGCCCTCTACTTTAGAAGCAGTGAGGCCATTATTACTTATTTTTCCCTAGATAATGCAATGCAACAGGGAAATTTGAAACAGCAAAGACTATGACACTACAGTTCACTATTTTTTTTCCCCAAAAAGCTCCAAAAGTAGAGCTAATACCTTAAAATAGCTCACCACAGACCAGATGTTAACACTTAGGTTCAAGCCAATTCAGTATGATCAAAATCCAAAACTGAATTCAGAGGAAGAATTGGAAAAACATATAAAATTAATCAACGCAAGTATCCAATGCTGCCATTATTAGTATACTAAGTAACAGCCTTTTTTTTTTTTTTTCCTTTTTTAAATGTTTCTTGCTTCAATGAAAGCTTTTTCTGACAGTGTCAATTATCTAAAAACAAAACAAAAAAACCTCAAATAACTTCACCAGAAAGCCAATAGCATTATAAAACAAATGAGCTGGAAGAAGATAGGGAAAAAGGCATTTAAAGGCCTTTCAGAACCAGATTGCTTTATCAGTAACAATTTGCAGGAAATACAAACTGAGATCGATATGTAAACACCCCAAATTTTTTGGTGGAGCACGGCAGTGCTCAGAATTGTCTCTCTGGATTTTTTTTTTTTTTTTCCTTTCAGCCAGACACCTTGACTTGATACTTTTCATTGACGTTTCTCTAATTTGATTGAGATCCACCAAAACTGATACTTCCATAATAAAGCTTCCAGATTAGATAATCCTTTCTCTTCTGTTGTTTGCTTTTATTATTATATAAATAAAAAGTTATGTCAAAGGATGACACAAGCTACTTGTTTCCAGTATTTGCTGCAGACTTTGAATAGATTTATTCAGCTTAATCTGCCAATTTTCTGCACGCACCATGGTCCTGTACCACCAGGTATTTCAGGAATCTTTGGGCCACATCCCCACACCATTCTCTAGGTGTGCACAGAGTATAATATATGTGACTGCAAAACACACCCATTAGTATCTCTTCTTTTTCATAAGTGTTTATGGAAAGAAGGAAGAGGCTGACTCTTCCTCATCTACTATACAACAAACTGCCACAGAACAAAAGAAAAACCTCTGAGTTGTTTCAAGAGCCATAAGCCTGGATTGAGATGCTCACCTTTCACGTTTCCTGTTTCCTTTATAGGGAATAACTTTTATTACTCTCTGCTTTTATGACCATATGAAATTATAATATTGTTCCAATATTATAATATTTGACACACTGCTTTCACTAAGGCCAGGATTATGCTCCTCTGTTTGCTCTGCTTTCATTGGAAAACAAAAGGAAACCAAAAACAGAAGTTTACCTTCCAAACATCAGTTCCCCCCATGGTTGGAATGGTGACAAAAAACTGAAATCAACATTTTAAACTTCTGTTCAGCCAGTCTTACACTGAGGTTTGCTCCTCCAGCACACACTTCTACAGCTGAATACCCAACCATGCTCTCCAATGCTGGAAGATGCCTGGTTGTGTGAGCATCAGGAAAGGCTGTGCTCTAGAGCTTTTTTCATGAACTCCCATGCACAAAGCACTACAGGCCCAGGAATACCTCCACAGAAGAATCACATCCCATCTCCAAGAGCAACCCAAAACTGCAGGCCAAGGTTGTGAAAGCCCCCTTAAAAAACACAGCTCTGAGTTTCCAGCACCATAAAGGAGCCCAGGCAAAAATGGGTAAATGGGTAAAGCAGATTATCTCAATACAGAGGCACCGGTAGCTTTTGCAGGATTAGGTAACAAGAGCACCCAAAGCCATCTTTCCTTTAACTATGAATAGTGCTTGGGCCATTTCCCCTGCAACTGTGCCACAGGCAGCAGCAACACTCACATGAAGTGATTAGGGTAGTATGTTTAGCATGGTTAGGTCACGGTTGGACTCAATGGCCTTTAAGGTCTTTTCCTGAGTGATTCTACGATTCTATGATCTCGTTTCTTGCTAACCCCAGAATAAGAGCCAGCAACACTTCAGAGCATTCATCTCTTTTCCCAATAAGCAAACTCCAAAACCTCTAGTGACAATTCAAAGCCCTTCTGTCTCAGTTACCACTCTCACAGAGCCAAACTTTTTTTTCCCCCAATCCCTCTTAAACAAACAGCTTTTAGGATGCTTCACAATGCAGAAAAGAATAGGGTTAATTGGCTCCCCTGAGTAATAAAATTGTAACTGATTTCATCCAGAACACCTGTTGTGATCACACAAAAGAGCTACATAATTTTTTTTTTTTTTTTTTTTTTTTTTTTTTTTTTCAAAAAAAAAAGTCTGGTAAGCAATACAACAGAACAGCACAAGCCTAGCTGCATTTATTCTAGTCTGACTACAAACATTACAGCACTGGTATCTTCAGGAAAAAAAAAAACCACAACTATCCTTCCTACCTGAAATATGATCAAGGCCTGTGGATACCTCTGCACATCAGAATGCAACTTTCCTTCTCTCCAACAAGCAACCTCCAGCCAACACCCACATCAAGGAGAAAAATCCAAAAGAAACTGTGTGCAGCCTATTTCAAGGTTTCTCACCTCCAAGTGATCTTTATGGACTCTGGGGAGGGAACAAGCTACAGGTGGGGAGAATGACTTGTCTGCTGAAGCTCCCTGCAGCTGCCAACCTTCCCAAGGCTTCCTCAACTATGCCCTATAACAGAAACGTCTGCTCTTTCCTCCCTCTCAGCCCACTCCAAACAACAAACTAAAGCTGGAGTAAGGCATCTGTTTTACATCCTGCTTCTCAGGACAGGAGGAAGTAGGGCCCCAACAAGAGTCAGAGCCCAGATGAACCAGATCTGTAATGGAGGAAAGCAGCATCCCTAGTGTTGAACACTCTCCTCACTGGAAATACTTCCGAAGGGACGGGGGAAAAAATGCATGGTGCAAGAAGCATAAGAAGACACACAACCTGTGCTCTTGCCCTGATATTAGAAGTCACCTAACCCTGGTAGGTCCTATGTCTCTTGCCACAAACAGGACACAGGGATCTGAGAACTGGAGCAGCACTCCTGACAAGGGATGCTGGCCGACAATCTGGGCAAGCTCTCAGCTGTACAACTGCTCTAGGGTTAAGCACATAGGTGTGGAAGTGATCCAACAAGTCATCCCAGCTGTCAGCCCACAGCCAGCATTTTGATGGACCATCCTTAACACACTGGGACTTAGTTCAGCATTAGTACCAGCCAGAGGAAAATGAAGGGAAAAACAAAAAGGAGCATGCAAATGGGTGGGATACAAATAATAAAAGAGAAACTTCTATTACAGGAATTGACATCAGGGAATTGCTTAGGCTCGAAGGGACCTTAAATCCAAAGAAATCCAATTGTATGGAAGCATTTGGCCCACTTTCCTTTGCCTTTTTAAAATGCAGCACAAAAGAGCCCGGTGTCCACTCCTGACAGGGATCCCTGGTTTCCGGAGTTCCAGCTTCATCCTTACCCCTGGGGCAGCCTAAACCCACACATGGAGCCTTCTCTCAAGGCAGTGTTTGTGTGGCATGGAAACACAAGCCCCCCCTCGTGTCCCTCCTTTTATAAACAGACTTCGGAAAAAAAGAACAAAAAAAAAAAAAAAAAAAAAAAAACCCACAAAAAAGCTGTTGCAGGAGATGGCATTTATTGCAGATAACAGAAAAGGAGTGCCTGCTCACACTGGGGCTGGGTCCTGCAATAAATAAACAAACAAATAAATAAATGAATAAATAAATATCCCAAAGATCTTAAAAATAAAGCCAGCAGTAGCTGGTTGAGGATGAAATGATGCGCATTGGCATGGGCGGTTCTAAGCGTTTGCTTATCCCAAGCAGATCTTTAACATCCCCTCCCTTCTAATCTAACAAATCCAAGGGGTTACGATGCCGGTGGGCCGAGGTCTCTTTATTTCAATGAGCATCATCGAAGAGACACTCGGACAAGTTTGTAGCATTGAACCCGGAGGTTTTCAGGAGGAAAATCCAGTGCGGGCAGCGTATGGGGAAAGGGTTAATTCGGTGGCCGCGATGCGTATGAAATGATGGTAAATTACCCGGCGCGTTCTCCCGGGGAAGAAATTAGACTTCAAAAGGGCTGGAGCCCTCCTGAATATATATCAAGCAGATGGGCTGATGCGCTGTCTCGCTGATGCGCAGTTGATTAACCGCTCCATAAAAAGCGGCAGCACCGCTCGGGTGCGCGTCGCTATCCCGGCTTGTGCGCGGGAGCGCGCACCAGGGCGGGCGAGAGAACACGGGGATTACAGCGATTAAGCACAAATACAGCAAACGATAAAGAAGGAAGTTTGGATGAATGGGAAATTGGACCGTTGTGAGTGCGATTTGCTGTGCCAGCCCCAAAACTCGTTTTCCCAGCCCCGAATGTCGCTCTCCTAGACCCAGATCTCGGTTTCCCTGCCTGGCGCAGGGGGCACAGCTCCTAGCGGCTGCAGCCCGGTGTGAAGGTCTCCCGTGTTCCCATCCCGAGACGGGCGGGATGGAGCGCACGGCACAAAGGCACCGGGGGCAGCGAGGAAACGCTTCGCCGTGTTGACACGTCCTGGCCGCTCTCCCAAAGGCGGCCCTCTGCCACCCGATAGCCCTTCGGAAGGGGCTCTCTGCTTTCCTCGGAGACGAGCCAGCGGGGGGTTGCCCTCGGCGGGGAGGGGTCGTGGGGGCTCTGCGCGGCCCCCGCGGGTGACATTCCTGCAGGGGAACGGCGGTCCTATCGCATCGCTTTGCAGCAGATGAGAGAGCCGAGAGTCCCTCGAGAGCTCCTCCGGCGCCCCACGCGTGCACGGGGCTAGAGAGGAACCACGGGAGCACACACACACGAGACCCCCCCGCGCAAGCAGGCGATGCTTTTTCCCTTTTGTATCCCTCTTCGACGGCCGGTCGCTCATCGGGCGAGGCGAGGAGGGGGCCGGGGGAAGACCCGAGCGCAGGCTGCCGGGACGGGGGGGGGGGGGGGGGGCCACGGCGGAGCTCCCCGCGGGCCGCAGCTCCCCGGGGCGCCGCCTGAAAGGCCGCCGCGCCGCGCTCACCAGCTGACAGCGCGTGCTCCGCTCCAGACACGGCGCACCGCGGCCGGGAGCGCGGCCAGCCCCCCCCCGGGCCGCCCCGCCACATTGTCCGCCCCGCTCCAATTAAGAAGCGCCGGTGTTAACCCTTTCTCCCCTGTTCCTTCCTTCTTTCTATCCCCGGGGCTAGAGGTTGGGCAAACAGTAGCCGGAGAACCGCACCTCGAAGAAAAAGGAGTATTTGATCAAAACCGAACGCACTCGCATTAAGGAAATGCCTCAAAAAGTGATAAAAATGGCACAAAGCAAAGCAGCAGCGAAGTGCGCGCTCTCCACTTCGCAAACTTTGCGCTCGTCCGTGCAAAACAAACACTGTCGCGAGCTCAATAAAGCGATTTATCCATCTTCATTACTTAAAGAAATGTTGTCTCTTTGTTTGTTTGGGAGCGTGCTTAGCTTGCACGGCAGAGTTGATGCCTTTGCTAGTATCTTGGATACTTGGATCCCACTTTGGAAGGTAGGAGCTAATTGCTAATAATGGAGAGAAAGGAAGCAGCCAGCATAGCGGGAGCGGCCCGGCATATGGGGAATGAGCGCTCCGAAACGCTCAATATTCAACTTTCCAAAATATTAATGAGATTAGAGCAACCTGCAGCTCTACGTTCCAGCTTGTTAACGGGGGGAGTGGGAGGGGGCTGCCAAGCGGTTGTTATGCAAACTCCGGGGCTGAACCTCAACATGGAAATGCGCTCCGCATCTCTTTCAGAGATGTGTTAGGAAAAAAAAGAAAAAAAAAAAAAAAAAAAAAAAGAAAAAAAAAAAGAAAAGAAAAGAAAAGAAAAGAAAGAAAGAAAGAAAAAAAAACAAAAAACCAACCTCAGACAACGAGAGCTGAGGATCTGGTGCGCTCCGCTGTCGGGGGGGAACCCCGGTGCCGGGAGGGCGGAGGGCGGATGCGCGATGGTTGCGCTCCAATTGCGCGGCCCGGCCGCATCGTGCCGGCAGAAGTATCGCCGCCGGTTCGTGGGGAGGAAAACACAACGAGAGAGTACGAAACGAAAGGAGAGAGAGAGGAAACAAATAAACCAACACCATGAAATAAAATAAAATAAAATAAAGCTCTGGTCCCCCACCTCTCCAAAAAAATTAAACTGAGTAATTGGGTTTCCAGTTCCTCCTCGCCGCATTCCTCTCCCCTCCACCCCCCTCCCACCGGCAAGACACGGCCCCGGCAACGAAAGGTGCTTCCTCCTCCAGCGCTTTGGGAAGGGAGAAGGGGGGGGGAAACTGTCCCGCTGAACTCTTCACCCTGTGGGACCGCCCCGGCCCCGTGCGGCCGCTCTGTGCCGAGGGCCGAGCGATTGCTGGTTACCGCGGGACAGGTGCACGACTCGGGCAGCGCCCGCTCTGCCCGGCCCGGCCCCACTGGCGGGACTACCTGCGGCGGGCTGCACTCGCTGCCCATTTCGGCGTGGGGAGGGGGGGGAAGGCGGGGTGCTCCGCGTGCTATGAGGACGGGGCCACGTCCTGGCACGGAGTGTGCGGGGAGAAGGGGGAACGGCAGCTTCGCTTCGCCTTTTTAATTTTCCATCTTTATTTGATCTCGGAAAAAAAAAAAAAATACATAAACCAGTGGCAATTGGCTGGGCTAAAATTCAAATAAACGATTTTCGTCGTAGAAAAGTTTTGTTTAAAAAAAAAAAAGACAACAAAAAACAACCAGAAAGCAGAAATAGTAGCAAACACTCCGTAATAAATAAGTTTCCTATTACCACAAAAGCGAAATAAAACGAACATAAAAGTTTGACACGAGCGAAGAGTTCGCGTTTCTCCGGATCGGCGCCCACCGCGGCGCGGGGCTTCTCTTGGCAGTCGGCGGCTCCCTTCCGCGCCTCCGCTTCCGCCGCTGATAAAGTGCTCTGCGCCGCGCTCTCGCAGGGAGCGCCGTCTGCGGGGTGCGTTCTGCGGGGACGGCACGGGGCGGACGTCGCGGCGATGCTCGCCCCGCGTTGGCAGGAAGGGACGGCAGCGACTTCTGGGCAACGGAAACTCTGAAAGGAGCGACTGCGCGGCGGCGTAACGACGCGGCCCCGGAGGCAGCGGGCAGGTGGGAGGCGCGGCCCCGCAGCCCCCTAGCTGGCCTCGTCCGAGTCACTGTAGTGGGAGCGCGGCGAGAACTCCCCGTCGCTGCGGTGAGAGCGCGGCGACGCTTTGCTCCTCTCGGGCTGCTGCGGCGCGGGCGGCCCCAGGAGCAGAGCGGGAGAAGGCGCTTTTTGCGCAGGGAAAGAGGGGAAGCGCAGCGGCTCGAGTTGCGCCGCGAAACCGCCCGCGGCCGCCGCCGGGGAGAAGCGAGTCCTGGCGGGCGCGGGGGGCGAGGCACGGGGCGGCGGAGGAGGGGGCGGCGCGGGCGGCTCGAAGGGGGCCCCGCGGAGCTCGGCTTTGGCGGGCGGCTCGGGGGGCGCGGGGGGCCCGTGCAGCAGCTCGGCGAGGGCGCTGATGTAGATCTGCGCCATCTGCAGCGTCTCGTACTTGGAAAGCTTCTTGTCGTTGTTGAAGGAGGGGATGACATTGCGCAGCTGGTCGAAGGCGTGGTTCAGCCCGTGCATTCGCCGCCGCTCCCGCGCGTTGGCCGCCAGCCGCCGTTGC
>NW_024962264.1:17113891-17240838 GCF_019238085.1 Lagopus leucura | reverse complement strand
TGCTCCCCCTGGGCTGCTCCCGCCGGTACGCCGCGCCGCGCCCCCCGCCACGGCCGCCTCGTCCTCCTCGTCGGCGGGCAGCAGGTAGCGCGACGACGCGGCGGGCACGCGTGCGGCGCAGCACACGCCCAACCAGCCAGGGGCAAAGCCGCAGCCGCCCGCCTCCGGCCCCAGCAGCGGCTCCGGCTCCCGCCCGCCCTCGACCCACTCGGCGGCGGCCCGCGGCAGGCTCATGGCTCGGCCTCGGCGCCCATGGGACGAGGCACGGCGACGCTCGACGGACGGCTGCCAGCGGCGCCCGCCTGCTGCCCGCCCGCCTCGCGCGTGGCGGCCGCCGTCTCCGGTGTCGGCCGTGCGCCGCGCCCCCCTTTAAGGAGCGGCACGCGCCGGGGTCCCGTCCCGGCTCCCCCGCTCCCCCCCCCCTCCCCCCTCTCCCTTCCTTAGCGCCCCACCCCCCCCCGCGC
Organism: Lagopus leucura; assembly: GCF_019238085.1. NCBI lineage: Eukaryota > Metazoa > Chordata > Aves > Galliformes > Phasianidae > Lagopus > Lagopus leucura. The sequence goes on along the minus strand of NW_024962264.1, from coordinate 17,240,374 downwards.
CGGTCGCGTGTCGGGGCGGCCAATGGCGCGGGCGGCTGGGGGGCCGGCGCGTGCGGGGAGCCAATGGCGCGCGGGGCGCGGGGAGGGCGGCGGAGCGGGGGGAGCGGCGGCACGCGCGGCCGCTCCGCCCGGGGAGGCGCGCGCCTGGCGCCCGTCCCGCGCCGCTGCCCCGGGCGGACGGGGGCAAAGCGGAGCCCTCGGGTGGGGGGAGCGCCTCGGAGCCGAGCGGGACGTGCCGCCCGTCCCTCCGCGTGCACCTGAGTGCCGCCCGAGCCGCTGCACTGCGCCTGGATACGGGCACGCGGAGCCGGTTCCACGTCCAGCGTTGCTCAGAGCGGGGGGGGAAATACTGCTTTGGGGGCCGCCGCTCTCCGCGTCGCACGCTCAGTGCCAAAGCCAAAGGCGCGGGGCGGTGCGCGCTCGCCGCTGCTCCCCCAGAATAAAATAAATGTAAGGGATGGAGAACTCCTGGGGCCGGCTGAGCTCATTCTGCATTCAGCGCCGCCCGGCCCTTTTCTCTCTCCTTTCTCCTCTCTTTGTATGTTCAAGCCTACTTGAGTTTCTTTTTTCCTTTTGTAGGAGTTGGTTCTTTTGAAGCTGTTCGAGGCACGCCCTGCGCAGAGGGAACTTCACGGGAGTCGGAAACACAAGCACACCGCTCTGCAGCTCTTACTGTACAATGGCAGGAATGCGGGAGCCGTGGAAATGAAGCTGCCCTCTCTCTCAAAGTGTCAAAGCTTTCAGAGCCGCACGAACTGGACGCGGCACCGTATCTTTATGTAGATTTCCTCCACTCCCCCCGGCCGAGTTCGGGCCGAGGCAGCGGCGCGGGGTCAGCACGCAGCGGTGTCACGGAGAAATGGGTTACAGATGGGGGGTGGGTGGAAGGAGGGGGACAAGAGAAGACGCGCAAAAAGCCTCTATCGTTACAGCCAGGGCCGTTCTCAAAGCACACTAAGCGCGCATGGGTCAGCCCTCGGCTTAATTGTGCTCGACGCCCCGATTACTCATTCAATCTCGCTTCAGGATCTGCGGTCAGCGCGGCAGGCGTCGCCGCAGATTAGGAAGTGTCCCGTTCCTCACTTGCCCTGTTTTCTCTGCGCATTTCCTTCCCTCAGCCTGCACGGCTCTGCAGCTCTGGCACGGCAGAGCCCATCCCGGCAGCACAGACCCGGACTTGTACAGAGCTGCAGTGGATGGGCAAGTCCAGTGCCAGCCCCGTGGCCTCAGTAACTGCACCACCAAGCACATCATCCACCCGACAACACCACTCATTTATCTCAGAGCACTTGGGATCGAAGCAGGGCCCGAGAACAGTCTTTCCTAAGGCTCCTGCTATGATTAGTAGTGATGCTTTACTTTCAAAAGTGTTTTACATCGGAAGTGACGAATGCAAGGAACACAAAACCCAGGCGCCCACTGCAGCAGCCTCCAGCAGCTTTGAAGGCTGCCCTGTCCAACCTGTGGGCAGCACGACCACCCTGGGACATGGACATGCCTCAGTGCTGCAAGGTGACCTTCCTGGGTGGGTAGGTCATCACATCTGTCTCATCTCATCCACTTTGAGTATCTGGGGGCCCATCAAAGTAATTCCCTTTTCCTGGTCCCACAAAGATCCAGTGCAGACCCACACCCTGGGCCTCATCCTGCTGACAGTTTCTGCTACGCACAGTTGGTTCTTGTGCATGTACGCGCACTGCCTCCAAGAGATGTGCACAGCATCAGTGCAACAACACTTGCTACCTCCTGGGGCCATTGTGGGGCATAATGAATTCAGCTTCCTCATCTGTGTGGAAATCTTGTCTATAGAACCTATACCTATGCCTGCTCTGCTCCTTTAGTTATGTTGCTGCAGCTTTTGCTAAGAACTTATGCTAATGTTTTACAAACAAAAAGCCTTATATTCATGGAAGTGTGACTAATAATTTTCTTTCAGTTACTGTTTTAAAAAGTATTCTGTGTTAAAACTGCTCAGCAAGACGTTTCCTCTGCAACTGCTTAATGCTCTCAGTCCTTGCAGCGTCTGATCGCTGGGGCACTTGGCTGGGAGTCACTCAGCATCAGCCCTTCAGAAAGCCAGCAAAACCAACCATGAAGAGCCATCAGCCTGAGGTTTTGTGGGCTGCTGCCCTAGAAGGTTTGGAAGGAAGTGAGCCATTTCCTCCTGGTCACAGAGATGCAGAGGGCTGCAGCTGCTTGGTTGGTGCATCTGGCAGCAACTGTGACCCAGAGACCTGGCATTAGCTGGATTAGGGTCTGTGTTACTGCATACATCCCAGAACTAAGCACTGGAAGAAGCATTCATGACACACAATTACTCCCTGTACAGAATTGGAACCTTTTCCTTTCAGTTAATAAAAAAGAAGCCTTAATGCAATACAAGCACTAGTATCAGACCCATGGGATTTTTGTGTCACAAGCTTTACACCTCTGCCATTCTCAGTTTACTCACCTCTTTACCAGTGATCTTATTCCAGATTTAGTTTGCTTGCCCTGTGCAGCAGCAACAACTTTGCTGGGCCTGGATGTGATCATACACATAACCCACAAGTTCATTACCCCTGTTGCTTGAAATAAGCATCAACAAACTGTCTCCTGATTAAGGCACTGCATGTTATGTAAACATGTCAACAAGAGGAAGAAAGGAAGAATCTCACATCTTAAACAGTCTGTACACTTCCTCTCATCAGCAGCATTACCAGAGCAGTGCCCTGGGAATGGGAGGCTCTGCTTGAGTCATACAGGACCTTATACACAGGATCCCACTTTGAGGCACTTTCAGCATTGCCTCAGCACTCAGCAGCCATGGGTCTACTTCTGCCAAAACGGATGGAGGTTTCTTAGATGTGGAAATGCCAGCCTTTGCAGATCTCCTAAGGAGAGCAGATCCCCCTAAGGCTCCTAAAATGCAGGGACTGTGCATTTGGAGTCCCTCTAGGGGACGAAAGGAAGAGAGTGGACACAAGTGGCTGCTGATCAACACCTCACATCAACCCCCAGGTTGCAGAGTATTTACCCAAGAAGGAAACACCTGTCAGCCAAGAAAAACCAACCTCTCCATCCACAGGAAACCCTCTGCCAACTCTGTGTAACTCCTGACAGCAAAAAGGCTGCCAGGGATAACCAGCTTCCATTGCCACACAGCTCCATGCAACATTTAGAAGCCACTGGGATGAACGGCTGTGAAAACCAGCTGCTTTGAATACATCTTCATCTGTCTGCTGCTGCTTGAAGTTGGATACCCTGAATCTTAGGATTTAATGTTTAAATACTTGTTAGTGAAGTAGAAGCAGAATTATTTTTTTTAACTATGTGCCCAATCTGACAACTGCCACAATGCAAGCTTCAGCAGAGCACTGCTTGAAGTGCTTGCAATGCATCGCTGTGCTTGGGGATGCTCAGTGGCAGTCCTGTAGAATTACAGAATCATACAATTTCTCAGGTTGGAAAAGACCTTAAAGATCATCGAGTCCAACCACAACCGAATCGTACCACCCTAACTAACAACCCTCCATTAAATCATGCCCCTAAGCACTACATCCAGATGCTTTTTAAACACCTTCAGGGATGGTGACTCAACCACCTCCCTGGGAGCCCATTCCAGTGTTTAACAACCCTTTCTGTAAAGAAGTGTTTCCTGATATCAAACCTAAACCTACCCTGGTACAACTTATGGCCATTTCCCCTTGTCCTGTCACCTGTCACTAGTGAGAAGAGACCAGCCCTGCTCTGCTGTAAGCACCTTTCAGGTATTGGAAAAGAGCAATAAGGTCTCCCCTCAGCCTCCTTTCCTCCAGACCAAACAGCTCCAGTTCCTTCAGTCTCTCCTCATAGGCCATATTCTCCAAGCCCTTCACAAGCCTTGTTGGCCTCCTCTGGATCTGCTCCAGCACCTCAATGTCCTTTCTGTACTGAGGTGCCCAAAACTGAACACAGTACTTGAGATGAGGCCTCACCAGTGCCGAGTACAGGGGCAGGATGAATCCCTCCTGGACTGGCAGACTTGCAAGGCCCTCTCAGTAGTGAGCCCTGCCCCTGACATAGCCTGGAGCTGCAGTTCTGTTTGTTCCGCAGCTGGAGGAGGACCTGCGATAGAGTTCATAAGCACTGTTATTTTCCAGGATGCTTTGAACTTGCTAAAAGGTTTAGGAGTTCCCATGAGGAGAGGATTCCCTTATATCCCATCTGTGAGACCCACGTCAAGGCCAGAGGCAGTTGCCCTCAAGCAGCCCATTTTGCCACCCTAGCTGTGTCATTGCAGCCACAGGACAGCTGGCACTGCCATATTAACACTTGCCACCTCCGTGCCTGTCAGCTGAGCCACGCATGGCCCCCCGCACCCTGCAGCAACCGCAGCAAAGCTTTGTGCCCCCATTTCACCCATGGAACGGCAGCAAGGGGCTCGGGGCCAGCACACGGCGTGCCACCCTCCGCCGCCAGCTCCACGTCCCCCCCGCGCCCTTCGGGTGGGTTGTGCGTGGCAGGGCCGTCCCTCTGCGAACAACAGGTTGGATATTGTAGGTGTGGGTTATTAAAGTGTCCCCGGCACAATGGCGGTCTGTGTCCCATTCGCCACGCTTGGGCTCCTCTTTGGAAAGCGCACACAAGAGGTGACACGGCACTGGCCCCCGCCATTATCCCGTCTGCATAGCGGCGCGAGTCGCCCCGTCTCCCTGGAAATGGGCTCCGCAGCCGCCGCCCGCCACCGCCGGGGCCACCGCGCCCGCGCACGGCTCCGCGCCCCGCGACGGCGGCCGCCCCGCGACGGCACCGCCCGGCGGGTGAGCGGCCTCGCTCCCGGCCCTCCTCTCCGGGCGGTGCCGCAGCGCCACCAGCTGGGCGGCAGCGGGAGTTGCAGCCTCCGGCTCGGCTCGCAGCCCACGCCGCGGAGGGCTGCGCTTTCTCACGGTTTTGAACAGGCGCCGAGACCTAGAGAAGTGTGCTCAGCTGGGATGTGCTGAGAGAAGGGCAGTGCAGCTGGTGCAGGGTGTAAAGAAGCGTTATGAGGAGCAGGTAAGGGAACCGGGGCTGTTTAGTCTTCAGGTGGCTGAGAAACCTCATCACTCTCTACAACTACTTGGCAGGAGGTTATAGGTCTCTTTTCTCCGGTGTCAAGCGACAAAGACACAAGGAAATGGCCCCAGGTTGCACCACCAGGGCAGGTTTAAACTGGATGTCAGAACGAACGCCCTCACGGATAGGGTGATGAGGCACTGGAACTGCCCAGGGAAGTGGTGGAGGCATATTAGAGATAAGGGCTGCGGAGCAGTGGCAAGATTGGGCAAGCTCTCAGGTTGCACTTGGCCAGCCCCGTGCACTGGGCCATGAGCAGCTGTAAGGAGTTGCCTTGGTAAACACGCTTAGCTGAGGCAGATGTTCTTGAGACAGCCTGGCTTGGATTTATTGTTAAGAGAGCAAGACACATGCAGATTTACCCCTTCTGTCTGGCGCTGCTTTTGTGCTAGGATTTATCCCCTTCATTCCCTTTTTTGGGGGGAGGGTGGGGCATGCTGAGTGGCTACCACTCCCTTGGTAAGGTGTAGGGGACATGTATGCAAAAGAGCCGTCCTATCTGTTTTCTCGTACACCTCTAGCCTACGAAACAGGAATTTGTCTATGTACTCCAGATCAGTTTCTATTTACGCTTCATATTCACCTCAGCAAGCAACTATATACTGCAGAAAATAACCTGCCACCTGTGGGTTTTAGATGGAAAGCTGTTTCTATGTGTCAAAACTTACGGAATAAGTGTTTAAAAATACTAATGGAATCAGTTTTGCTCTTCTATAAACCACTCTAGCAGTCTTAACACTGATGTGACAAGGCCTGCATTTGTTAGATGGCACAGTGAGTCTTTAAAATGAAGGTTGCATCAATCAATTTCCTCTTCTGAAGTCGTATTTCCAAGTTCATAACCTCTTCTTTTGCCCCATCATCTCGGTGGAAGAAAAACAAAGCCCCATGTCCTATATAACTGTACCTTTAGCACTGAAAAGGAGTTTCATTTGCAGAGCAGTAGGATTAGGTGACCTCTAAGGGTCCTTTCCAACTCAATTTTATGATTCTATGATAGCATGGCAGGATTTTTGAGGGGGTCATATGAAGTATTTTAGGGAACCTTATTTGTTCTTTGAGGCAAAGAGTCAAGAGAAATAAGAAGAAAGCATCACCTGCCATCCCTCAAATCTGCAGAGATCCAAGCAACAGCAGAGCTTACACAGACAGAGCTCAGATCTGTAAAAGCTAGAACGAAACAAACCACTCGGTGTTGCCAAAGCATTGTTCAACAGAGCAGCATATTTTCTTGCTACCCTACATGTTTCTTGTTGTGGTTGCTGCCACACCACAGAGGCTTTTCCTTCAGGGTGTAAGAATAGCGAGTGGTACACTATGAGCTTTGACCACAGTGCTTACTTGCTCTCTCCCACAGTTAAGAGAATTAATTAGTAAGGACATGGATCAACAGGGATTGCTCCTATTGTGGTCCACCACAGACAAATACACAGGGAGTATTCAAAACCAATATTTAAGACCTCTCCACAGCACATTACAAGAAACACATGAGCAGGTGAGAAATGCAAGTTTACCTACAGCAGCAGGACTATGACATGCTCATTGAGTTGCCCACTTCCTCTTTTTTATTTAATTTCCAACAAGCCCAGAACATTTGCTACCTCCCTGCTATGCTTCTAGGTGAAGCACTTGCAGCATCTTCTGGCTGCCTCAGGATCACGCCTTGGCAATCAAATCTGGGGGGTGAGCAGCATCCCTGAGACCTCACCCGCTTGAACTTCTATTGCTGCTCAGTTTCCTATATGTAGAAGGAAGCAAGGAGGAGGAAGTTGAAGCAGTTTCCCAGCTGCAAAGCACTCACCTGGAGGAATGAAATGCAACACAGAGAGCTGCAAGAGCAAACCTCCCTATTCCACATAGGAGGAGGCTAAGCCTGAACTACCAGCAGTGTTATTCTGCTGCCATGTTAGCTGCAGTATGACTCAGAGGAAGAATTGAAGCAAACACCTACAGCTGTGTGATTACTTGGAGAGCTCAGTGACTGCCCTCACACCTCCATTTTATTTTTATTTATTTTGTTTTGCTGAGGAGGGTGAAGAAAGTGGTTAGCCTTACAAAGGCTGATAGCAGCAATATTCCTTGCTCCAAACAGATGATGCACCAGTAGAATAAAGGATTGCTGTGGAATGCCAAAATAAAAAGCAACTTCATTTACAAGACTATCAAATCTATCAAAATTAGTTGTTTTTTTTTAGGTAATTAATTAATTAATTAATTTTGGCAGGCCACCACACTCTTGCATCAACCTAGGGACTTGCTTTTTGGAGGAATTGCTTTTGGTTAGGAATTAACTAGGCCATGAAACATTTTGCCCTCACAAGGCTGCCTTGGGAGGCTTTGATTTCTGACTTTACACACAGTGTTATGTATGAGACACGAGTGACAGGGTATGATGGTGATGAGTTTGCTGTTGCTTCCTGGTCTTGATGTGAAGTATGAATGCATGCATTCATATCCCAGTACTTAACACAAAAAAGTATCTAGGACTCATTCTTGGGAGCAGATATTTGATTTTGACATTTATTTCAAAACAGCTCCACAGAACAAAGATGAAACACAGGTCTCTGGACCAAGGGAGTGTGCTGGTACAACACTGCTTTTGTTTTGGAGACTATTTTTTCATCTCTTACAACCACAAGTGTGCACATGGGAAACTGCTTTACTTTTCATCCCATCACCTTTGCGCAGGTTTGTGAAATCAAACGTACCCAGGGTACTAAGCTCCAGCATGCTTTCTGGCCCCGCTGCAGTGGGTCTGCTAGCAGAAAAAGGCACCCTTACATCCTCATCAGTTTGCAGCATCCCACATTAGCGTGGAAAGAGAAAATACATCTTAGAAACCTGATATATTGAGGGAAATTGTACCAGCACTTTGTTTTGATAAGACAGGAGGAAATTGCACAATACTACAGCTCTGGCCATGCTGTTGCCAGATCACTGACAGCTATAATCACTCACCTGTTTGCTGCAGCAGGACAATTTTTTCTGTCTCGAGTATTTCACCATCAGTCAGTAGACCCGTCTGACCAAGCAAATCTTTGAAACCAGTTTAATATAATTCGTGCCACTGCTCACTTTTTCACTTGTAGCTGATACATCAGAATGGGTGTATGACCTGAATCACCAGGCAAACAACTCATCTTTGTGTGCAGCTGGCTTGTAATTTCAGCAGCCCTATCACAGCACAAATGCTTGACAGTCGTTAATACAGTACTTCTACCTCACTGGCTTTTATTTAAAGACAGGGAGGAGAAATGTCACATAGAATTAAATTAGCTTCTTATGAAGAGGAAATAGGTTATGTCTCTTAAGATACCCAGCTCTGAATAGGTGTGTTTGGGAGGATAAGTGACAGACGTAATACTCACTTTAAATGGAAAGTGAATGATTTGTCAAGGCCGGGAGTACAGCACTTCTCATGCCATCATGGTGGCTTTACAGCTCAAGAATAACCTGAAAGTAGGACTCTGATCATGCAAGCATTTTTGGGACTACAGGAACCTTCACCTATAGTAATACTCTCTAGCATCCTGTTGCTGGGCATTTAGTGCCCATTGACACACATGCCTATTGGCAGTAGCCTGTAAGCACCTTTTATCCTCAAGTCATTTTCAGTCATTTCCTTCAGATTTATATGTTATCTGGACTCAGATTATTATCATTATTTTTTAATGGAGCGCTGAATTGAGGTCTCCTTCCAATGTATGTATATATTATTTTTCTTTTGAAACTACAAAATAAGACTCAAACACCTTCTCCCCTGGTGTAGCAAAAACAGTGAGAAGTGGACACCTGCCACCAACGGAAAATCTCACAGTGCCCATCGTTTAAGCAGGAGGAAACGCAAGTTTAGAAAACAATTTTATTAGACAAATTATTTAGACAAATTATACACAGAAAGCTCTGCCACTTTTAACTGAGGCCTCCAAAAAGTGTTTTGTGTATCTGTATAATAGGCAACACATCAAAATAGGCCTATTTTAAATATCGTACATGGTTAACAGATTTCTTTTTTAATAGCTAAAATCACTGCAACATCTGGTATGTCCCTACATAGCTTGTTGGAAAGAAATTAATTTTTTTTATCTTTTTTTTTTTTCCTCAGAAGTGTGGATGAGTTCATGAATGTTACAAGGGAGAAGCAAGTTGTGCATGCTTTTAGACACTTGCTATCCCGAAAACAAAATGGCCTTTTGCACGATAAGAATTTGTTCTGCCTTACACAGTAGACAATATTTGAAGATTTAGTACAAAAAACAGTGACAGTACAAGATGCTCCCCCAGAACAGAATTAGCATCAAAATAGAATAGGTCTGAAGAATATACCTTTTAATTTATCCTAAAGCAAATCACAGAGGTTGATTCCTATTAATCCTAGCCAAAGAATGAGTTAGATTAAAATAAGTGTATGGTTGCATTAAAAACATAACCAAACCAAAAAACCTCACGGGATAAACTGCTTGCTTTCTACTTAAGCCTCAACTTTAGCTTTAAGGATTACAAATTGAAAGCTCTTCCTACATTTCTAACAGGTAACAGCGTTACTTGAAAAAGCTGGTGCCAAAACGGGCACTGGTTCTGCTCTCACTGCTGTTCTTTCTCTTGTTCTACACAGTTGGCACTAATATATAAAGTATGTAGCTCCTCTAAATCTAACTTAACGTATAAAGGGTTAAAATGAGCGCCGGTTCATATACTGTTTTCTCCTTCGAGCAATATGTGATAATAATTAAGGCCACATCAGTATTTCTCAAGGGCTTTTGCTCCACAAACACCATTATCGTATTGATCAGCTGTACCGATTTGGAAAATAATTTATTAACCTTTGATCTATGTTTAAACTTCTCTAGAGCTATATTAGTTGCTCATGAGCACGGTATACCTAAGAGAGTGTTCCATCTGTCTAATTAATTAAAAGTAAAATTATCAAGGTTAGCCATATAGAATGCTCAACAGCCAATGCAAAACCTAATTGAATGAGTTACATTTAGGTACAAACTTCAAATTGTCCTGGATGTTCTAATAAAAAGGTATAAAATATGCTCTGTTGGCAAACAATGCAAGTCAGAATAACATTAAAAGCGACCCGTCTTTTCTAAATGAAAAGACCCCTGCACTGTACATTTTTCCTGTATACAACACATTTTACTAAAGCTTTATTAAATGAATTGCAGTAGCAATGGCTGCCATTTTATAGCTATATATACATGTATATATATATACATACTTGTGTGTATATATGTATATATATATGTATGAGATACTAATTTATTTAACACAACAGAGGCTTCTGCCATATGATACAGTTTACTGTACATAAGAAAAACTTTTAACACTGTACAATCACATAAAGGTCACATGCACTGTTGCAGTGCAAAAGTAGATTTAACTGTAGTCTTTACTGGCATAGTAATGGCTTCTTGTAATCCTACAAAATTGCATTCTCATATAATGGGGCCTGAATGGTCTTTCAACTTCATTTATTTTGCTTTTTTTTTTTTTTTTCCCTTTTTTCTCCATTTTGCCTTTTTTTTTTTTCTTTTCTTTTTCTTTTTTTTTTTTTCCCTTTCTGTCTTTTAAACTGCAGGGTTTGCCTTTGGTCCACAGTTAAAAGGACACACAGCAGTGGAGCGCTGACCACACGCAGCAGAATAGATGTAAAGGATTTAAGTTATTGCAAGTATAGTAAAAAAAAGGCAGTTGGGGAGGAGGAGCCAATGCCCTTCTGTAAAGTAATCCTCAGGGTTTTCTTATGCATTAATCACTACACATTTCCTATATTTAAGTATATGAAAAGCCTGAAGTAACCAAAACCTAACGCGGTGATAAATGAAAGAATAAGTGACTCGAGTAGTAAAGAGAATAAAGAGAGAAAGGAAAGAGGAGACCAGACTGAGAAAGCTGAGAAGAGGAAGAGTTGTTACTAATAATCCTGATTCTTTCCTTAAATAAAGAAAAATAAAAAATCAAATTTTAAAAACAAAAACAAAACAAAAGAAAAAGGTTACATCCATGTTAGTCCCACAACATTACAGCCGCTCCTTGCAAAGGGAGTCCTAGAAAAGAAACAGTGAAGAAATTCGGTCTGATGCTCATATGGAGGTGCCTCGGTCTGGGTCACTGCCGAGGTTCAGCCCCAGAGTTGGAGTTGGTTGGTAAGGGATAGATGACATTGTTTTGATGGGGCTTCTGAAAAACCCTCCGTTTGGTGCCCTGTGCCTAAAAGGGCCAGTTCGGTGCTCGGGTACGCTGCCGAAGGAGAAGCCAGAAGCAGCTTTGGCAGACAGCGTGCGGCTCAGCGTCTGGATCTGTTCTGGTATGAAGGTTGTTGTGGTGATGTGAGTGTTTCTGAAGTCACTGATTTGCTCCAGTGCTTGACGGGTGGGCAAAGTGTCAATGTCCAGAGGGGTCAAGTCAATCGACGATGTGGAAAACTGTTTATGGGGACTGTCGTCATCTGTGCAGAGACTGTTCACGCGCCTGTGGAGGTGTTCCAGATCAATTTCCTTGTCATCCTGGGGAAGGAGAAGAACAAGATGTACCACTCACCACCACCGCCATGTTTTTTTGCAGGATTGAAGCTTTACAGTGCAATCAGAACTGCTTGGTAAACAAAATACACACTTACTAAAGCTTCCTCTTAGCTGTGGGTAGCTCTAAGCATCACTAGCAAACATCCCCACCTCCTGAAGCTGGATGAACTAAAACAAACTCATGCAGACCCTTTTCCACATCTGCCTTCAAACCCTGTGTCTATATGACACAATTCCAAGGACTACTGATAGGTTTTCTTCATACAATGAAGACAGAGCATCATCTCAAATGTCTGGGATGATGCCAGTCCTTAAATGCAGCAATGATGACTAAATTTGAATGACAAAATGGGGGTCTCTGTGGGGCCAGATTGCTTCTTCATCGGTGTTCATTCTCTCAGGGCTTAAGGATGTGCCAAAATCTTCTCAGGTTGATTTTTGCTTTTATAATACAGAAAAACTGAGCTTCCAAGCCCAAATCCAAACACTGGCATCTCAATAACATCACACAGGAAGGAGTACATCAGACGATTTTAAATTGTGATGCCAAAAGAAGGATTAATTCTCTCCTTACCTACAAAGAAGCAATTCCATAGATTCAGTTGGAATTATGCTGCTGTTGAGTGAGAAGGCAGCCTGGAGGATTTATTATAACAAAGCATCGCTCCTCTTACCTCTGTCCTTTTTCCTTCTTAAACCCAGTGAACTCCATTAGAGAGGCTTCTTTGTTATAATTGAGATTTTAAATGCATGGGAATTTAAAAAAGAAAAATGTCCAGTGTGACCCAATAAATCACCTGTATTGTACATATTTATTTCTACTGAACCGCAAATCTTAATGCAAAGCAGCATTACGTATACATGTATAAAGGAATGTATTCTCTCAAGTCTAGCCAGCACAGCTCATTCAGAACAAAAATCAGTTCCAACTAACCTTAACATTTACCTTAATCTCTGTGAAATCTACTGGCTCTTCCAGGCCACTAGAAATATCTCACACTCTAGGACCTCACAGAGGGCAATAAGGCGGCCGATAGATGTGCTCTGATGGCTTCCAGACTCGATTACTGCAATTCAATGACTGGCTTGATCCAGAGCTCATTGAATCAATGGCAAAACTCCTAGTATACAGAATGGGCTTTAGGTCCCTCCTTTGTCTAGGAATGAAGTCAAGCACTCTGAAAATTCCACCTAGAACAAACTGCAGGAGTTTATCTTCTTAACAAAAAGGATCACCAAATATTTGCATCAGTACCACACTGAATAAAAAGCCCAACTCAAGTGAGACTGAGGGAGCAGCTCCCTTCTGAGACAGGGGACAAGTGAGACAAACTGCAGGATAAAGGGCAGGGAAAAGGGCATCAGGATTCTGCCAGAGGAAACCAAGCTGACCACAGGGGCTTTGTAGGTGAGCTCATCACGGGAGGGGAATAAAAGCAGTGCTCATTTCTTGGACTTAGCTTTCTGTCTGTAGTTTATTCACATGTGGACACAGACATGGATGCACATAACAACCACACAGGTGACACCAAAACCAAACGCATTCACCAAACGCTCTCCTTTAAAGTATTTGGAGCTGCATGTGGATGCAGAAGAACTGGGGCCACATTGGCATCTAAAAATATATACAGAGGCTCCTTTAGCACGTGCAAGTTATGACTATATCTCTAAAGGACAGTCCTAATTTTTTTTTTTTTTTTTTTTTTTGTAGTTTTGAAAAACATATGAACACCTTGTAATTTCAAATGCCAATCTGAATTTCAGTATTTCTGAGCCTCTATAAGTTATCCAGAATATTCTTCATTCTTCTCTGAGATGCATTTGGGGCTAGAGTCAGACCAGTAAAAATATAATAAAGCGGTGATATTCTCCCATGCTTTAGCCCACAACCCAATCTCCACCCAATTGATACACCAAAATGAGACCCACTCACAGTAAGATTGTGCACATCTCCATAATATGATCTTTCCTCTTCTCTCTTGTGTGATCAGTAGTGAAATATGCAGCAGTTTTCACATTTAAATTATCATCAGGCTTCAGAGTCAACATCCCATTGAGATTACTGGGGCAGTTCATACTTCTCTCAGAGCTACTGTTTAAGGCTGTCTGCAGACTCAGGCAGACATCATTGAATGGGTTACTTCTGGTACGTGACTGAAATGTAATCTTCGTAACCATAAGACAATTTTTTTCAGTATAAATGCTTGCATTCTGGAGCACCAGATGGCAGCCACCAGGAAAAAGGGTTGGCTTGCTGACCACAAATTGGCCCAATCTGACCCCCGATTCGGGACTAGTGGCCTGGAAGAGCCAATGGATTTCATGGAAGCTAAAATGAATTTTAAGAAAGTTAGTTAAGATGTATTTCTTTGCTGAATGATCCCCACATCCAGGACAGTGGGGATATTCAGCACATTTGTCCATGTTAAACTCAGTTTTGAGCCAAGCTTTTCAACGGAGCTTTGAGATACAATTTTAAATGCTAAGCTGATGAATACATGAAAAAAGATAAAGGAGGCCAAATTATACAATTTATGGAAAATACACATTAAAATTTATGTGTTTGAAAGTCGAAATGGGAAGTTTTATAGTTATATAAAGTATCTGGGCTGTTTTTTTTTTTTTTTTTCCCCCTATGATACTAATTTTTATGTTTTGTACCAAGTAAATATGAAGTATGACGTTCTAAGGGTCTGGGTAAACAGCAAGCTTGTAAATTTTTTTTTTTTTTTTTAAATTTCGTCAGTTGAAACTAGACAGTTCCCAGTCCTGAGAAAGCCAATTAAAGACTAGAGGTTTTTTTTCACTTTTAATAATGGTCTGGTCCAGATCATTAACACAAAAAGCTTGGGAATTAAAACAGGCAAGAAAAGATAATAAGTATTCTAACATCAGTGTCAATGCTGTCTAATTAGGTAATGTAACTAATCCTACCTGATTACACAGCATTAGATTAGCAGGAATAAACACAATGGAGAAATTGCAGAGAAGGTGAGACCACTGAACACAAATTAACAGCAATACCCCACAACATAAGTCTAAGCTACACAGAACAGGCATAACTGATAGTGCCATATTATATAGCTCATATTTAGGTTCATCTTTGGGCACATCTGCCAAGTGTATTTTAATAACTTTTAATATTCCTGATGTTTTTTCTAGTGGTTTGTAGAGCTAAAAGACTTAAGGAATTTTTTTTTAACAGTGTATAAGGCTCAGATGGCTGGCAAAGGGACAAGTGGGTTAACTTGGGAAGGTACAGAACCAAACTCATCTCTGGTATAAGATGACATATTTCCCTCACTCTGTCTAGAACTGTCTTTAAAAAGTCTGTAATAGATTTCAGAAATAAGGCTGGCCTGAATCTGAAAAATCTAAATTACTCTTGCTTCCCTGGACTTCAGATTAAATAATCACAGCTGAAGTTCGTGGAAGTTCCAAGAGTTTAACAGATGTGAAAAATCAAGATAAGCTTATTTAAGAAGCTAACATCTGATTAAAGGGCTAAACTTTGAGAATCTATCTTAAGAGACTCAGCCATTGAGCTTGGAGGATATATTTTGCAAGAAAAAAAAACAACAAGAAACCTTTGAACTTGCTAGTGAGGATTAACTCTCACTGATGGCAATAAAGTACTAAATAATGATGTTAATAATACATTATTCTACAAGTAATGATTGTGTTTTAACTCAAAATAGTTACATGTTTATATATAATCATTATACATTATTTTATTTAAAGCTCCTCTAGAAAGAGCAGTTGAAGAGATTTTGAGGAATGGCATTTACCTTAAAATTAGGAAGCTAAGGAAGTTTCTCTGACTCTTTTTCCCTAAAAGCTATCAATTCATGACAACAGTGTTTACGGTGCATGAAAATTTCCCAGGAGAAATGGAGGATCTAATACCTCTTTTGATGGAACCCGGGAGCCTTTCCTTTTATTCCACCACGTTTCCAACATTGCAATGAAACAAGATAGGACAATCCCAGCGGCGAGAATGCAGAAAACACCTGCAAAGCTTTTTATGTCCAGGGCACCTCCTTTCTGTTTGGTATCCACAGATGAGTAAAAATCACACTGACCATTCTTTGGCCACCACTTATGCTTCAGTATGTCCATGTCACCATTCTGTTGCAGCTCCAGAATCCTTGAGGAGAAAGCAAAAAGTCAGGGATTACACTGGGGCAGCGGAGATGGCACCAAAGTGCAAAGGCACGAGGACATAACCTGAGTGCTCACATCCTTCCATGTGCCTGGGAAGGCCGAGCAGCTGGAGAACCCAGGTACTGGGTCTAGCACAAATGACCTCTTGAATATAGGACTGTGTATAGGATTGAGCTACGGATACCCACGATATACTCTAAATGAACAAAAGTACGCACAAATCTCTTTAAACTCTGAATGAAAATGTTTGATTTAATATACTTTATTTTCTTAGCTGGCTTTTGCTGCAGACTATAGCAACTGACTCCTGTAGTGTGTGAGATACTTGAAAATTATATTTTGGATTTTAATAGTTGGAGAATAGACATTTCAAATTTAAAAAGAAAAAAGAGAGAAAAAGGTAAACAGAGTTTTTGATGTACCACAGGATACATGTTACCTGATTGCAAGCTGATCGTTACCTGGTTACCTACCTGCTGCTTTGGAGAGAGCAGAACAGAACCACTTTAGCTGCAAACAGCTATGACTTAAACTAATCCTGCCCGCCAGGAACATGCAATTTGCTAGCAAGAAATCTCCAGGGGAAGCTTCTTTGTCGTGGAACTCACTTGTCCTTGCACTTACACAGCCAGCCTGCTGCTGAGGATTTGCTGGGCAGCTTGCAAGGTCTAGGTTTTTTTGCTAGGCTTCCAGTGGGATGAGCAGTTTGAGAAATTAAATTTTGTTTAGAAGATTTTCATGTTTGGTTAATTTATTAATCTCAATAAATTCCTGAGGTTTTTTTTAAATTTAAACAAACATCCAGAAGTGCCTCGAGTGGCAGCTGGGTGCTTCTGATTACCCAAAATAATAAACTCAGTGATTACATTTAAAAAGAATAAAACAAAAGGAATGTTTTCCTTCACATAATAAATTTGTTTTTCATTTCAACATTGGAAGGCAAACAATCTCTCGTGCAATCATTGGACACAGCATGCAAAAAAATTC
The DNA here is from genome assembly GCF_019238085.1 of Lagopus leucura. Classification (NCBI taxonomy): domain Eukaryota; kingdom Metazoa; phylum Chordata; class Aves; order Galliformes; family Phasianidae; genus Lagopus; species Lagopus leucura. Next base: position 17,223,617 of record NW_024962264.1, on the reverse strand, counting down.
AAGTGCACACAAACCACCAGCAGTCTGGGATGCTGCTGTCGGAAATTGCACATCCTGAAGCTTCCGAAGGAGGCCAGGATTGGTCAAGGACCGAAAACTCTTTGTTCTGCTTTAAGGGACAAGCTTGGGCATGAGCAGTTCCGACAAGATAAAAAGAAGAATGCTTTACAAAGAGGGAGGTCAAACACTGGAAGAGAACTGTGGGATCCTGTGGCTGGTGCTATTCAAAGGTTGCCTGAGCAACCTGACCTAACCGGGCCTGCTTCGAGCAGAGGGCTGGGCTACAGACCTCCAGAGGTCCCTTGCTACCAAAAGTATTCCCCTGTGGCTGTGAACATGATTCGTATGCTGATCTGCATTATGGAATACACTGCTTGCAGACATAATTCACTGTAATTCCAGGACTCACTCCTCTTGCATCTGCAATAGGACTTTGGGGAATACTTGGGCCCAAGTATTTACATTCACAGGGGCAGGAGGTAGCATTTCCGATCAACAAAAATCATGTGTAAATTCTTAAAAGGTAACAAAATATTAATGTACATTAATGTAATGTAATGTACAATCTCAAACATTTGGCATATATTTCTTTATATTTAGAAGCTGCTATACTAATTACAGAAGGCAGTAACCAAACAACATTTTGGGGCTTTTTTTTTTTTCTATTTCAGCAGCAGCTCTAATCCCTAAGCAGGGCTATTTTGTCTCTTTTATTCAGTGATAGAACGAACCATCTAAATGATTGCTCTATTCTCATTAATTAAATGATTCTTCACTTGTCAGTTTAATTCCTGATTACACAAGACATCTTTTCAACAATAGGCATTTGCATAAAACACCGAACTTCAGCTTGTTCCTTAACAGAGATTTATTCCCAATTGTACTCCTGGTAACGATCAGCAATTTTCTTTATGGATGTAACATGCAAGTTCAATTATTTAAAGAAAAACAACAACAAAAAAGAAACAAACCAGGGACAGTAATTAACCAATTATAGGAAGGACCTCAAGAAATGGAAATTTTATAATAAAGACTGTTAAAGCTGCAGCTGAAAGCAGATCTTGAAATATAAACTACATATCAAGAGAAATTATGAGAGCATGAATATTCAACTATATTCTATTCACGTGGAGGAGAAAGGAGCTCCTGATTCCGTCAGATTTAGGAAATACTTCGTGTCTGATTTCAGACATTTTGTGGAACCAAGACAACAGCATTAGGAAGATTTAACGCTACCCACTGTTCCTAGTTAAGGAAATCACTATTTTTGTAGCGCCTTTTCAGAAATGAAAATGTTACTTTTAACAAAACGCCACGAAAAATAACGTGAGGAAGGGAAGTTTCTTGCAGGCGTGCAGCAGGTAGGCACCGTTCCCGTACACGCTGCAGGAACTTCCCACAAGATGGCAGTCTTGCCACAACGATCTGTGCTGTTGCTGCAGCTCCTGCTGGGTGCCCTACGCAAGCTAATCAGATACCTGTTGGGCAGCAGACGCTACAATCAGTCTGATATTTGATTTTCAAATTTAATAAGGGACTAAAATAATAGCGCATTAACTAAATGCAATGAATGATAATGATACGCTAAAAGCTATGATAATGTCCAGCAAGCACCTCTCTCTGCAACTCCAAACTTTTTACATCTGAACTTTTCCTTCTGGCACCTTTGAGCATACAGCACGGAGCGCCGTTACTAAATGCAAGCCAGTAGTGGTGGAAAGTAGTGAGCAGGGAAAACGATTTCCTGCTGTTCCAAAATACCATGGTCTTGAGCTTATACAAGAAGTCTACATATTGAAATAATCACAGTTGTCTGAAAGAACATGACCTTTCTTATAGAGTATAAGACAATATATTTTCCTCTAGCAGGCAAATTGTTACACTAACATCTTTCAAGGCAATTAAGTGAATTTATTAAACTGCACTAAAGGGAGAAAAAAAGGAATCTGCATACACTTTGAGTAATTGGACCTTCAATTAACAGCAGGTTGAGGGAGGTGATTTTCCTCTTCTACCCTGCTCTTGTGGGACCTCACCTCAATTACTGCCTTCTGCTCTTGGGCCTCCAACAACACTGGGTTTTGATTTTGCTGTTTTATTCAGAACTAAAAGTAAGAAGCAACAGACACAACAGGCCATTTACGAGCAGCGAGTCTGAGATGGCAAGGGTTACTGAGTATCATCTGCCCGCACAAGGGCATGTTAATCATAGGGATAGCTTCAGTGAGGTGCCTATTCATATGATCCTGGGATGTTCCCAGGTAACTCACAAGGCTTGCTTTTGGCAGTGCTCGGTGCTTGCACATTGAGCATGATGGCTAAAAAGCTCCAGTGACTTCTCTACCAGTTAGCAGGGAGTTACACTCCTTGGGCAAAAGCACTGCACAAAAGCCTTTCATAGGAAGATCCGGGGCTAAGTCTTTGCAGAATTAAGTTCCTCTCTTGTCTTGTTGAGCTAAGATGAATTTTCATTATTTTGGCCTCATCCTTGGGGCACTGCTTTGATGCTCAAAGCCCTGACTCAGATTCTATACCAGGTGCCAACAAGCATTGTCATTCCTCTGCTGCCCAACAAATCCTGTTTGCATCATATTACAGCTATAAAGCTGCTGAGGAGAGTAAAGGATTTATCTGTATTCACTTGCAGTAGGTAAACAGTCCTGTGGGATTTTTTCTTGTCCAAATACACAGAATAAAGAGATAAAGAGCAGTCAAGAAAGGGAAGAAAAAAAAAAAAAAAAAAAAGAAAAAAAAGAAAAAAAGAGCAAAAAATCCAAAATCCAGCTCCTAAGCATTTAGGGAGCTGGTGGGTTCATCCCAAAATACCTGTTTGCCTGGCCTCAGCTGCACTACCCAATTAGCCATTTCTACACCTTTCAAAGGGTACCAAATCACCACAAAACACAGTCCAGAGATGGAGCAGGTGTGAAAAGGCATAGTGAAGAAGTAGATGTCTGAGGAAGAAAACAGGGGAGTAGTATCTGTGCCCACCCCCAGGCAGGCTGAGGAAAGCATGCAAGATAGAGAATGCAAGAGGAACAAAACACCTTGAGGCAGAGGTCATTGCTATTGTGTTGATTATAGGTCTTCAGTAGATAAGAATCACAAAATCATAGAATTGCTTGAATTGGAAGGGATCTTAAAGATAACCTAGTTCCAATACCCCTGCCATGGGCAGGGTTGCCAACCACCAGATCAGGCTGCCCAGTGCCCAATCCAACCTGGTCTTGAGCACTTCCAGAGATCAGAAGCACCCACCTCTCTGGACAGCCTGTGCCAGGATCTCAACATCATAACAATGAAAATTTCTTCCTAGCATCCAGTCTAAAACTCTCCTCTTTCTCTTTAAAGCCATCCCCTCTTGTCCTGTCACTATCAGGCCATGTAAAAATTCCCTCCTGATCATAAGTTCCTTTTAAGTACTGGAAGCCACAATGAGGTCTTCCCAGAGCCTTCTCTTCTCCAAGCTAAACATGTCCAGCTCCCTCAACCCTTCATCATCGGAGAAATGCTCCAGTTCTCTAATCATCTTTATGCCCCCCCCTCTGGACCCATTACTCTAACAGAACCATGTTTTTCCTGTGCTAGGAGCCCCAGAACTGGGTGGAGTACTCCAAATGGGGCCTCATGAGGGCAGAGAAAAGAATCCCTCCCCCCCACCATGCTGTTCACACTTCTTTTGATGCAGGCTAGGATACAGTTGGCCATCCTGACTGCAAGCTCACGCTCCTGGCTCATCCTGGCTTTTGTCCACCAGGACCCCCAAGTCCTTCTCCACAAGCCTGCACTCAGTTCTTCTCCCAGTCTGTACAAATCCAGGATTGCCATGACACAAGCGCAACACTTGGTCTTGTTAAACCTCATAAGGTTCACAGAGGCCCACTTCTCAAGCTTGTCCACATCCCTTCGGAAATGCTAGTTTTGAAGAGTCTGTTTCCCGTTTTGCTGTGCTTTCATTTTATTTTTAAGCCAGTGTGTTGCTGAGCTGCCAATCATAGGCTGCACAAGTGGAAGTTTTTCACACTGGCCAAATGCAGCTTGGGCTGCCAGCTCAGATGAAGCTGTGCTCCCTCAACTGCCATTCCCACAATTAAGCCCAGCAAAAGAGTGCCCTTGGGCCCAGCTATGAAACTTATTTCTGGCATGGACTCCAAGCAGATCAAAACCCACTGAACTGCACCCCACAAGAGAGAGCAGCTAGCCACTTTCAACCCCCACAGAAGCCAGGAAAAACATCTCCCCTTCCAGGTACAACAGAAGAAGCTGTGGCAAAACAGACCTGCTCTTCAGCACTGAGGATTTACATGTCAAATAATTTGAAGAGAGAAAGCAGATGACCTTCTGGTTTTGCTCAGCAATAAACCATTACTTCAGAATACACAGCACTCATGACTTGGATCCCATAAATTAGTATTACTTGGTTCAAATTAGTGAACTTGTTGCTACTTAAATCTGTTAAACCTGAACAGTCTCCCAAATACTGAATGCTGAAGTGAAACAGTACCTGCAGTAACAAGAAAAGAGATTTGAATTATATTTATTAGGCAGTTGTGCTGGAACTTAAGGAGTTCACTACAACAGTTTTACTCAGGTCACGTGGCATTGTTGAATACTAACAATTCAGAAACTTTAATTTATTATTAACTTAATTATGAAAAAAATCTGAGATGAGCTTTTACCATGTGGACCTTTTGTACGCTTCCTGCTTGGGATAAAGCAGCAATAGAAGTTTTAGCACCTATTTATAAATCCTAAATGACAAGCAAACACCCACAGACAGACACACAAATATGAGTTCAATTAAGCTTAAAGCTATTACGGTAAACACCAAATTAATTCATTACAGCAAGTCACGGTATGCTGCCAACCTTATTAAAACAAAGAAATGTACTTTCAAGGTATACTGCTTCCTGCACATTACCTGTATCCCAGTCCTGTTCTAGATCATTTGCTAAATTACTTGAAAAATGACAGATACTAAGCTTTATGGAGATGATATACTTCATAAGCCACGTGAATGCCTGGGGCTTAATTTTCTTCTTGCTTTCACTACCACAGACCAACAGTAAGTGCACCCAATTGAGCGTAGGGTTGGATAGGGCAGTTCATGGCTTCTGCAGAGAAGCAAAGCAGGTATCAGCAGGCTCATTGTGACAGTTCTCTGCCTCCTTTCCTCCATTTACACCAGGAAATGCCAACTTGCAAGCAGTCCCTCTTACAAAGTCATTCCTAAAACACAAAGGTCTGCTGCCACCCTGTGCAATTACCAGAGCACAGAGATCATGGTACATCCTAAAATTACACTTTCTTTAATCTGTTCCCTATCATACTGCTTCTACAAAATGGAAGGCTGCTGTAAGTGACATTTTGACTGTAAGGGGACCATACAATTACATATATACAATCTGAAGACTTGACTCACAGGTCTCTAACTGGATATAAGCAGACCAGTAATTTTTTTTTTCTGCTTTTTTTTTTCCCAGAAGTGGCATAACTGACAGTTTCACACCAAATTAGGAGACCTTAACATCTGAAGTTAGTAAAAGTTTCACCAACAACTTGCAGACAGCTGAGACCAACAGGAAGAACTCTGAGGAACACTGCTCTTCAGGGTAGGCTGCCATGCAAATGACATTCTTCTGTGTACAAATCAGTACAGGTTAGCTGGATTAGCCAAAAACATAAAGCTTGGAAATTGCCCTTTCAGTCACCAGTTCTTTATTTAGAAATAATGAAAAGAAAATATTAAAATGTTTATCTTTTATAGACTTTTTTTTTTTTTTTTTTTTTTTTTTTTGGTGGACAAATTGGATCAAATAAGGACTAATACTTCTGTTTGGACCACTTGTTTATTGTCCTACAAGAACAGAGACTGGAATAGGCACCCCAAGGAGATGGTTGAACCACCATCCCTAGATGTGTTTAAAAACCATTTGGATGTGGTGCTCAGGGACATGATTTAGCAGAGGGCAGCGTTAGGTAGTATGCTTAGATTGTGATTGGACTTGATGATCTTTAAGGCCTTTTCCAACCTGAGCTATCCTGTGATACTATGAAGAAAGATAAAGAAAAGAGGCGCTTGCTGAATTTAACCTGCTGCTGATTGAATACGCAAGCCTCATCTTCAGCTGAAAAGCAACTAAATATGAAATCAAATGACTAACATGATTAATCTGAAGAGAGGTAATGACTAGTGAACTTCATTTTTTATGTTTTCTATATGGTTATGCTACCTTTAAAAGACAAGCACTCATTACAGCTATGACAACATGATCTTTGTCAATATTGAAGTTGGGCTTCAGAGATTTGATAACAAGCAAAAAGAAAGCAAGCCTAAAAGACTCAGGAGAGCTCAAAAGGAAAAGGCAGTAAATCCCGCAAAGACCTGGGGCATACCTGCAGTTGGAAAGTGAACACCTTAGGTGGTCTTTGAAAATGTCAGCATCATCCTTAAGTACACTGTGATATTTGGGTTACTGGGTGCAGGCAAAGATCTTTCTTTTCAGCGAGAGAATCTGGAAATGATCATCATTGCTTGGAGTCATGCTTCAGGCAGTGCAAAGCCTCAGTCTTATACAAACTACCTCTGTTCACATTTTTAGAAGCAGAATACATATCAGTCACACCAAGTCCTGTTAACTGACTCTCGAACAGCCTGTTTTTAAGGTAAGATACGTAGATAGCACTTGAATATTGGACATTCATTTGGTCTTTACATAACTAAACTAATGAATAACTGATTATTTTCAGTTTCTGTAGCTATTTGTTCACTTTTTTTTAAGCCCTTGAAAACAAAAACCAGAAACTTGAAATTTTCTTTTAGAGAGTGTTTAAATGAGCGATATACACAGCTTGATTTAAATATAATCATTTGGATTATAAAAGAACACAGATCAAGAGTTTAAAGCTATCTCCAAGGTGAACAGAGATGTTGAGACAACCAACAAACTAGACAGATAAATAAAGAGTCTGAAAATCAAATCACAGCAATATATTTTATGTCTGAATCTTGACATTTCAGAATATCTCAAAAGGCTCTTAACTCCCAGCTGCTTAGCTATAGCAGTGAGAGCTTCCCATATCCATTCCCACTTGTTTGGGTTTGAAACGTGCATTTTTACACACTGATCAAACTGTAAGATCAGTTAATGTTATACCAAGGAGAACCGATGCCAAGTGATCCTTTGAACAAAGAAAGTGAAGTAGTTTAAGGAATCCCATATGTTATATTAGTGCTCCAAGAATAGCACTAATGAATCTGATCTCTTCTCTCAAGCAAGTCTTTCACAGAAGATCCTTTTCTGGAGACAAACTCATGGCCTACCATGACCTTTGCTTCTGGGGGGAGCAGGGAGAAGGAATGAGCAAGATCTGAAGCTTTACATTTCACTTTGAACCTATTTTTCCCTTCAAATGTAGGCCAACATTATTCATACAGGCTGTTCAGTGCAGAAAGAGTTCATGGGCAAATTATACTCACAGCAAAGCCACTTGCAAAGCTGTTGCCTGTCAGAAACTTCAGCCCAGACCAAAGCACCAGGAAATAACTGCTTTTCATTGTGACAAATCCATCCAGATCTGAGACTTTTCCATAGAATAAGATACGGAAAAGTACTAATATTCAAAGTGCATCCGTCACACAAGATACGCAGAAACCCTTCCCACGTCAGGGCTTTCAGTCAGAAGCATTTCACAGATCAGCAAAGCTTCAACAAATCTGAAAAACATCAGCTCCAAGGAAGAGTATAGAATGAAAAATTCACACTGACTGCCCCCAAACCTGTCCAAATAACTAAGTTCAGTTAGGATGAAATCAAGCACACACCCTTACAAAGAAGTACGCATTGCTTACGTAGTCTGAAGATTAAAGTTGTATGTTTGCATAAAATAATAAATGAATCTATGAAGAACTTAAGATTTGGCTTCCTGCAAGAAAACTTCACTCAAATGCTCCATACATCCATTATTTCAGTGGCCAACAATTAACTTCAACAGCAAATGCACAAAAGTTGCAAGTCATGTAAGCAGGAAAAATTTCAAGGACAGAAAACTCAACCTTAATTTTTAAACTGAATATTAAAAAAAAAATCTGATTCCTAACAGAGCAATAGCACAGGCTAATACATATATAACATAATATTATATATATATAATATATATATAAATAAGATGCCTCCATGCTTTTAGAGCACTTGACACTGCGTCAAGATTTAGTGATTTAAATGAGTAATCTTGCCTTCTTTTTGACATATATTTTTCACGATTATCAAAGTCCTTGTAGCTAAACTAAGTAACTTTCTTAAAATCCTGTTCTTAAAAGTAACATAATTTCAGCATTTAGTTTTGCAGTCTTAGAGCCTCTCATTCTTTCTCAGTCTTCGGGATTCTTACCCACACCAGTTTATTACTATCTGCCCTGCTGACTATATTCCACTCAGCTCAGGGCAATATGACATATAGGAAGCATACAACATGACAATGACAGTCACATAATATACAGCCTACAAATGTTTAATATCTTGACCAACCAACTCTGCAATTTCAAGAGAAGCAAAAATCTTTCACAGTCATTCAGACTGGATGATGGGCATGGGTACGTGGCATTACTGTAGCTCTGCCAGCCTTATCTGCACAGCACTACAAAGCTGTACCCAGTGCTTTCCTATGTTTGGTGCCAGATGAGCTGTGGCTAAAACAAATAACTGCAGAAATGAAGTGTGCTGCATTCCCAGGTGTATTCTATCAACAGTCCTCTGATGTGAGCTGATAGCTTTGTAGGGAATTTAACAATTTTATAGCACAGGTCAAAACCAAGTGACTTGGCACTGAGATTCAATTTCTGTAAGCCAGCGAGGTTTTTCAGATATCTATGCATATCTTCTTCAAGATCAAGGGCACAAGGTCAATTCTGCAGCTTCTTTGATAGCACAGAGAAGCCAGCTCCTTTCTTCCCACACAGAAGCTCATCTGAGAGCCTCTGATGCACCGGCTGCTGTGGCACTGCTGTATGCTACTTATATCGAGTGCAGGGCAGGTTTGGTGGCAAGCAGGTCCCTTCAGAGGGTCTGTCTCCAGAGTCCATAGCAGTCAGAAGCAGAGTGGTGGAGCAGAGGCATGAAAGAGCCATATACAAAGTCTCATAAGTGTAGAGGGAGAATCAGGACCAGCCCTGCTTTTCTCAAGAAGCTGTCTGTCTTCCTCTCCCAAAAGAGGGAGGGGTGATGTTCCCAACCCTAATTTTCCAATTCAAGGAAATAAAAGGTAATTTGCTGAGGGCAAAGGAGGGCATTAACAGGCTCTTGCTTTTACCCAGCCAGCTTACCTTTCTCTAGCTCTGTGTCAGACCAAAAATGAGGATTGCACTGATAAGTCTTGTCTCTGTGCTGCAAACTCACAGCTGTGCAGGATGACACACCGTCCGTCATTGTCCTTGCTCAGAAAGCTGCCATAAATAATGCCACGGGAGCTCTCCCCTGCCACCAGCAGCTGCTGCCTCTGCTGGGAGTGGAGCTTAGTGAAGCCCCAAGGCAGGGAAAGCAGAACAGCCTGAAAAGTAGGATCCCAGCATTTATCATCGCATTAACTTGTGAGCCTTTCAAAATATTTGTCTCTTTTCTCTTGCAGGAGAATTTCTATCAGGAAGTTGTCATAATTTCAGACAAATTTCAGGAGCTTACCACGTTAATTTTCTGAATGTATCTAATCTTAGAAGTGTTTTCATTAATAGTGAGCATCACTCTGCTTTCAGAGGAGGCAGAAGCAGGACCATGAAGCAGGTGTGGCAAGAGAACCCCTCAGGTGAGGGGTGCAAGCAGGGTGAGCTTGGCCTGGTTTCTCCCCATCGCCTTTTGCACTGGGGATATTTGTTTTCCTAAGAGAAGGGGAAAAGAGAAGGTAGAAGAGCAGGTTGGTAGGTTACATGATAGGTGGAAAAGGCTAAAGCTGTGAGAGTTCATTAGCTGTGACTTTCTGAGCAAACAAATGGCCGGCTCTATTGCTCAGCCCCTAAATCAGTGACAGCATCAAAAGGCTCTCACTGCAGCACAGCCCTGCCCTGGCTGCCCATGGTCACAGCCCTGGATTACCAGCTCCAGGCAGTCCCAGCCCATTGCCTCCAGTCACTATTTCTTTGCATGCTTGGGGTCAGACCCTGCAGATGGCTAGAAACAAGCTCCAGGAGATACCTCTCAGAGACCAAGGACACATGCTGCAGTGCATCTCATGGACACCGGCTGCAGGTGGGGATAAATAGCTTATTTAACCAGCTAACCTCAGATTCATGCTTCCCATGCTTGGCAGAAACCAGGAGCAGGGGCTCTTAACGCACAATCACGTTCCTTTAACATTTGTGCAGTTACAATCAATTATATAAAACAGTTCCAATTAGGCTTTTGTTAATCAAAAAGCATCTGGCTAAAACTTTCTTTTAATACATTTTCTAGCCAGCGTAGAATGAAAATGGATTTGCCTGAATTCTGTAAATAAAGATCTTTATGAGAAAGATGTATCCAACCTCTGAGAGCTGGTTAAAAAGCAAGTCTGACTTTTTCTGAGTCCAGAACCATTTAGATATGCCTGCGATTGGTTTTGTGAGATAACTGCTTGAGAGCCTTCCACAGCTTCTGCTACATTAGGCCTGAACAGATTTCAAAGAGCTTTTTGTTCAGGCTAGTTCCTATTCTGATTTCAGTTATAAACTGTGTTAATAAAATATTTTCCTTTTATTCTTCTCTAACCTCTCTTTTTGGTTGGACATCAGCACAAATTGGAAACCCTGGCAAAATTTCTCAGAGATAAAAAATACATTTGCCACAGTGGGGGCAAACTGAGCTTCTACCCCATGTGCCCAATTGAAAGTAAACAGGACAGATCTCCACTGTAACAGGAATGATCTGGTGGAGAACTCACACTGAACACAGAGATAAGAGACTCCTGTCCCAGTGAGTACATCTGTGTTCAGGAAGCTGCTGTAGGGTTTGTGAAAATCAGGTAGAGGAGCCTGCCTGCACTGCAAAGCCTCTGTCAAATCAGATACCAAAGCATAGGCTTATTTTTTTTTTCCCCATCGAAACAGAATTATTGCTTTCCAGCCAGCTCTTCCAGAAACAGGAATTAAACACTCACCACAGGATCTCCCTGTTGGAGAAGACCACCTGCAGCTGCACTGTGCTTGGAGCGCAGCCTGCACTCACCACCCATCTCCCTCTCTGGCACAGGAAGCAGGTGGAGGCAAAAAGGCAAAGCTCACCAATGCTGCCTGCTCAAGTAATGGCTTTTAAGCCACCCAGAAAGACTACTGAGCACTGCTAACAGGCATCAGAGCAAACTCTCTGCCCCTGGCACCTACCTGCTTTCCTCGGCCCGAGCAGTTTGATGAGCACAATGCCACGTCCATGCTGTGAGACCAGCCTGATGAACCTGCGATTGCTGCCTGTGTCCTTTTAGAGAACAATCCCAGTTGCAGATGAATGGGATCAGAGGAAGTGAATCCAGCTGCAGAATAGGGCAGCCAAGATTTCCCCCTTGCTGGAAACAGAAGCCAACACAGCAATGCAGGTAGCATAAGGGGGTGCACAGCATATTTTGGTTTAGTGCCCATCCAGGCAGAAGGGACGGACAGTCTGTACAGAAAGCTTCTGCAGGCAGAAAGGCACTTGCATCACCTAATGCTCTTCTTATACCATATCTCTTTAGAGCAGTAACACCAACAGGACTGTTGGTTTCTGATCACACCTGTGAGAGAAGTCACATTTACCTATTTTCCTGATGGATGAGCTCCTTAAGACCGAATGTCTACAAATTGAGTTAATATTTAATATGATGCACTATGGATTTTTTTAAACTTTTAATACAAGCTTTGAGTTTAACCAGTTCTCACTTAAAACTGCTCAGAGCTAAAAATTAAGCTCAGAGTTCTAACAAAGAAAGCAAGTTACAAATAAATAACACAGAGAATAAATCCCACTTAAAGACTCAGAAGCAGATGAGGTGTTTAGGTTAAAAAAGACAAAGCTTGCATTTAATTTTAAACTAATGTTGGAGGTGCACTACATTTCCAGGTTTCTCTGTTGTTTTTTTCTCATTGTCCACAAACCCATTTCACATTTGGCACTATTACTGTCTCTCACTCCTGTGCACAGTGCTGGGGCTAGGTAGGTACTTTTCTGGATAAGTAATCATGTTTCAGTGGCTGCTAGGATGCTTCAGCCTTGTTTATACGCTCACATTTTGATGCTGAGGTAAGGAGGTTCCACTTGCAAAGGACAGATTCAATTCTACGTAGTTGGCTTGAAGGCTTACGTCCAGAGAATGCACAGAGAAACCACCATGTTCCTTGGACACACACTGATCCACTGCATCAGCACCATTTCCAGCTCTTGTAATAAATAGAGTGTTCACCCTTAAAATACACACTGTGAAAGACCAGTGTAAACACTATGTTTACCCTCTGTTAGCTCATTTAATGCCTAACTCTTTGACAAGGAGATCTCAACTCTTCATGCCTTGCTGGAATGGCTCCAGTCTTAGCTGAGGGGGATGGGGTCATCGAGCTGATCAACCTCGTTGCCTGGAGAGGAGCTGGTGATAGCATGGGAGGTAGACAAGAGCAGCAGAGACGATGATCCTACAGGCTCTCTGCCTTCTTTCACAGCCTTTCAAATGGGTTTCACTAGATGATTATCAGTTCCCACTGGGCTAAGTTAAGCAAAACACCCCTCAGCTGACTCATTTTTGGCAGGCAGCATCTCAGTTTTTCTTATTAGTACTTTCTAAGAGATTTCCCAACACATTTAATTTCAAAAACTTAATAGCTGAAAGGAAAAAACCTAACTAGAAAATAAGATAAAAAGCAACTATAGAAAGAAAAATCATTATCTTAATTACAGAGCAGCTTTGTCCTCTAATGAGAAGGTATTTTTTTCCACAGGACAGCACTGATCAAGTAGAGGAGGTACTTTAAATGGGTCTGCGTTTTGTGTACTGCATTGAACTTCTAACCTCTCACAACTTGTATTTACTGCATTTCAGAGCTGTATTAGACAGTGAAAGACCTTTTTTTTTTTTTTTTTCCCCCAAGGATTGCAGGTTCATTTTGTAGAGCTCCCCTGCCATGGAGTTAAATATCTCATGGTATTCATTCAAGTAAATCAATAGCAGTGGATATTTTGTGCAGCCTATAAATGTGTGTGTGTATATGCATATATATATGTATTTATATATATATATATATATACACGCATACATAAGTGACATTTGCCACGGCAGGCATCACTCTCTCTGCACACAAAACAGACAAACTTGCAGAGGTGGATAAATTGTCTTCTGTCTTCTATTCCTTGAGGTAATTCTAGGAAATGGCAGCTGAGCCAAAAAAGAGCTGTGTGTCCCCAGGGAGGCAGCACTACCTGAGCCCTTTTGAGATTTGGTGCCTCAGCTCTCAGCTGAGGGAGTGCCCTGGAGCACAAAGCTCCCTCCTCTTTGCACTCAGCCATAGTGTCACAGCTCTGCTTGGCAGCAGGGTCTGTGTTACCGGCTGCAGTTGTCCCTGCTCTCATTCCCTGTGATCCTCCTGTTGCTGAGGTCTCCAAGGTAAAGCTCAAGATGATGGAGTTCTTGCGGATGTCTACTCCACAGAAGAGTGCTGCAAAGAAGATACTGGCAAATAACCTTTTCCTTCTGTGATTTTTGCTTTCTTCTTGCCTCCAGCAAAATAGCAAAGGTAAGAAGTTAAAAAAAATCGTGCTCTCCTTGATGCAAGTAAATATGCCTTTTGGTAACACGGAGTATTGTAGTGCACTATCCAGTTGGGAACTGATCTCAATGTTACATCTGAAAAAAAAAATCACATCAACTGAAATCACATCACTTAAAACTAAGTAGTCACTTTGGATGTTTGGAAATTCATTAAGGACACCCTAATATTCTGCCAGTGTTGAGCGGCTCTGGTCCAGGAGACCTATAGCATAGTCAGTAATGATTCTGAAGACAGCACTATTTCACACAGCTCATATCCTAATGGAAACATTAAAATAACTTCTCTGCTTCATTTTTACCCGCAATGTTGTATGCACTCAAACTCCCTAATAGAGGTACTCTTTTACAGAAGAATAGAGAACCTGTCATTTTCAGACTCACACAAAAGCATGTTTCTTCTGAAAGCAAGACAAGACCTGGAGAACATCGGGATGACTCTGAGACTTGAGGCCAGGTCCGAGGGTGAGGTCTCATGTGACACACAGAGGACACACAGAATGGAAGATTCGTGTAAGCCTTAAACTTAAGTCTTCACATGGTAGGCAGCTCTGATCAGTAGTTGCACCTGAAAGGTTCAAGGTTCCTTCACTGACAGAAAGGCAAAAAAACCCACCAAAGATTCATTCTAGACCCAGAAAAACCATAAGATTTATTTCTCATCCTAAGCACTTCATTGGGAAAGTAGTTGCAACTCTCTTAATAAAATAAAAATAAAAAAATTAAAAAAAAAAAAAAAAAAAAAGATTAGTTAACCTGCTCAATATATTTTCAAGATTCTTTTTGGTAAAAGCTATGTATACTACAACATAGATATTTAATCTACTCTGTACAAATATCAAGGCACACTCTAAACATTATGATCTTACACTATGCAGTGTCAAACATGATGATGAAGGCAGGTTTTACTGCTCATGGTACAAATCCATAAGCATCCATTAATTCAGGTACTGCCAGTAGCTATCTACTTTGTGTGGAAAAATGACACTCAAATATGAATCAAATTTTGAGCTATGCAAGCTCAGCTTTCAAAATAAAGCATGAAAACATGGTGCTGCACTTGTACAACAAAAACTACACATTCTATTTTCAGCACTCAGCTTTGCATAAAAAATTACTCCTTTCTGAGAGGCAGTTCGTTTCAGTTTTTGATAATTTGAAATTAATATTTTATTTACTATGGTGGCTTATGGAACATTTAAAATAGGACAGCTCATACTTGCAACTACCGTTTTTGTTCAAGTTGAACTGTTCAGAGTTTCAATTCCCAGGAACAAAAATTCATGCACTTGCAGTCATAGCTTTCTCTCAAGATTTTTTTTCTAGAGATAGGTACAATATTTCTGAACATTATCGTCAGTAAGGGAAAAGCTGTTCCTTGTTAAAGATACAAAAGTAATAGCCAAGCAATACAGATTCAGCTTTCTTTTTATTTTATTTTACTTTTTAAACCAGAGAACAGCCACCCTGCACTTCCATATAAGAGAGCCTGATTTGCAGCTTCTGTTAAGAGAAGGCAAAATAATGCGAAGTACAAACACATCTTTAATTCTGAGCTGCCAGGAAAAATACATTTTCTCTACAAAAAATGTAATTCCTTTCAGAGTTTCTGCATCCTCATTCAAATACAATGAATAACCAATAGGCTATATCTACTCTCCTGTCTCAATCCATAAATACCATTATGGAAAGCAGTTCTGAAAAAGAACTTCGTATAACAGATACTCCAGAAATCGACTAGCAGTTCTAAAATCTAGACTAAAATCTTGGAAATTAAAATTATTTTTGTACCGATGTTGATGTAAATTTCTTTCTTTCTGAACTGGAATAAGTAAAAACAAGTATCTCCAAAACTGAGAAGACAGTCTCTTTAATTATCATAGAATCACAAGGTTGGAAAGGACCTACAAAATCATTTAGTCCAACCGTCCTCCTGTCATCATTACTACCCACTAAGCTACTAACCTTATCTCGTAGCTCCTCATCCAAACACCTCTTGAATACTGCCAGGGACAGCGACTCCACCACTTCCCTGGGCAGGTCATTCTGGAGCCTGACCAGTCTTTGACAGAAAATCAAGCCTGGACTTTTTTTTTTTTTTTTTAAAGTAAGAATCTACATTTTGACGACACGTAACGCTGACTGTAGAAAGCAATATACCCATCAAATTTCAGGGCTAGTGAAGTTAGAAATGATGATTAGCACTGAAAGGCCTCTGAAGAAAAAAGAGTGGGTAAAACAATTCATCCCAAACCCCTTCTGGTGCTAGAGATAAGCATCTTTCAGAAAGGTAAGATTAAAGAACTCCAACTAATAGAAAAATCCCCTATTCCCTGTGGAGTTGTCCCAAAACTTTATTTCTTCTGTTCCAAAAAAAAAAAAAAAAAAAAAAAATAAAAAAAAAAACAAAAAAAAAAAAAAAAAAAAAAACCAAAAAACCCATGAAAAAGTCTCACCTCAAAAGCTTTAATTGATGACTGAGCTCATTTGGCTTTAATGCCCAACCATTAGATTTTGTTACGCTTTTCTAGTCCAGGCTGGAGTATGCTGTTACCAAAGTTTTCTTCCCACATAATCAAGCTAAAATCACATCCATCTGATCACCTTTTCACTGTTTTGATAACCCAGATATCTTAAGCTTCTAACATCTTTCCCAAGTCCTGTTTCTCAGATCCCAGGCTGCCTTTACAGCTCTGAATTTTTATGAACTTAATATTAACGACCATTTTAAAAAATATCTCACTGGTGCTGCATGAAGAAGCAACGCCTCCTTTTTCGCTTGCCCAGTAGTAACCAACTTACGTGTTTAAATTCTCATTATTTCTCCTTAGGACTCTTAAAATAATAAATTGTAGGGGCCAAAAAAAAACTAATTTCACTTCTGGCAAAATATTTCATCTAGCCTAGGGTAGAAGCCATGTTTCAGATTTTAGCATTTAAGCATTTTCATTTTCTAAGGACAAAATTATTTCTGAAAAGAAAAAATTGTTATTGACATACTTTCATTAATTTGTTTGAGCACAGTATTTGACAATTTTGTGTTGATTTATTCTGTGGCTGAATCTCTGAAAGAGAAAAAAAAATTGTCATATTGTCAGCATATTTCATCTCCTCCTCTTGCCTGCTTCCCTCTCCTGAAATCATCTGAACAATTTCACAATTTCTATACTAGAAGGTTAATTTGAAGTAAGGCAAACTGCAAAACCAAGCCACAGAGACGATGGTTTCATTTCCTCGCAGTTTATTCCACTTCATAGAGGACCAAGTGAAGTAAGAACACAGTGCTCACACTTCTGAGAAATAATCTTTACACGTGCCATTATTTAGCCTAAAGTGGATTGTAACAACCTGAATGAAGGGGCCCATTATACACCCAAAAGCAAGGAGAGTGCACCGAGCTGCTCAAGGCAACGTGTAGCTTGGAGAAAGATGATGAACTGTAATGCTAAGTTAGCACTGAACTGGCGCAGCTGGCAACTAAGGAAGCAAGAAAATATTGCTATTAGAAATGTGAATACCATTGATTCAAAAATTTCTGAAGCTATAAACACTAGATGCAGCAATGACAATTTAAAGTCAATTTTCAGAGATCTAATAGAAGAGCAGTCAGTGCTGGAATAAACCACCACACCTCACTAAACTGTTTACTGTCAGAACAATGGCTATGATACATACTACAACTACTCCGAAAAACAGCCTTGGTTATATTGCTAATAAGGGAAATGAATACAATAAAAGGTTCTCAGCCACTGCAAGAACAGTAACAATATGAAAAGATGGTCAAAGCATTTTGCTAATGCTCATGAATCAATCTTGTTTGCAATGTATCTGCTGTTTGGAAATTGCACTTCCCATCTCATTATATAATTTACCTATTCTGCCTGTATTTTAAAGAGCTGCCATGCATCCAAGAAAACATAAATATGAGCCTTGGATGTGCTTTACTCCTGCTTTCATTGTAGAAAAGGAAAATATACCTCCGTGCAAGAAACACTGTCCTTTCCAGAAGAAGCTCTGCAATATGACCATGAGCTCCTGTGGTTATATAAACGTCCTCTGTGGGAAACAGCTTCATTTATAATGAGGTTTTGACAGTGCTAGAGGGATGCTTGATATGGAAAGGATGACAAGAGCTTCAGCCATTTTCTCCACATGAATACATCTGAAGTGCTTTGGAGAAAGCCCTTTTCTCCAGGAGCAGCGCATCAGGACAAACATTTCCCATTTCCCTGTAGGCCCAAAGTGATGATCGCATAAAGAAGTAAACCAAGCAGAAGCGAAGATGGCTGCAATCAACGGGTTTTCCCGCAGTGCAAGAGACTATACGTTTCACAAAGGGCAATAAGGTGAGTGAAGACCTGGATGTGCCACTGCTGGGTCATTGCAGCAGCTTTTTTCCACGGTAAGATGGGGTGAATGAGCAACGCTCGCTATAAGAGAGCCCAATTCTGGAAACAGGAAAAATAAGCCAGAAACTATTTCAAAGTGCCAGAAGACATGTATGTAATAACAATAAGCAAAAATCCTTTACACAGAAATTTCAGTGAAACAAAGAAGGCTGACCAGAATGTTTCAGAGTGTGAAAAATTGTGAATAATAAACAAGGTAACTTCTGTTTTACTGGCCAATTTCATGACAAAAAAAACCCCAAACATCCTGTAAATCATACTTGGTGCTGGCTGGAAGACTGTGTTCAGGGCACGATGTCTGTACTCTCTATAAATATTACTACATCCAGTAAACTCAAGGCAACGGCAAGGGGACTGTAAAACCACTGAGGATACCATATACTGCAGTGATTGTAAAAAATGCAGTAAAAGAAAAATGATCTTTTATTAAATCTTTTGTTTGGGAGGAGTTTTGCATTTTAACAGGGTATTTAGCAATCAGAACAGCTTTTCATAAGCAGCAGTCTCTCCGCCAAAAGATCTGATTTGGAGCCCCATAAAGTCCTCAAATGTCTTTTAATGCAGTTGATGGAAGGAGGAAGGTGAAATGAAGCAAGTTTTTTGCTCTGTTACAATTTTGCTTCCAGCAAACAGTGCCCCCATTTTGTCATCTCATCCTCTCTACCCAGATGATGCCCAGAGGCAGTGCAAAGATTCACTGCAGGCGTGTGGGTCTCTGGATGGCTCTGAACGGCAATAGGCCACCCATGGTTAGTGTGCACCCATTAGGGTTTAATTTCATTGTTAAATCTGCCTGTAGTTACGAATGTTCTCAGTTTGTCACCTCCCTCAGATGTTTTCAGTATAAATATGAAGAACCTGGGGAAAAAGAATAAAGTTGTCTTCTAACAATTCAATACATAATAAAAAGCTACACAAAAGCCAGTTAGAACAAATAACACCCCCTCCATGTTACTTAAGTAGCAAAAGACAGGGACAGCATAAGAAAGCTGCGGGTGACAGGAGGGCTAACAGCTGCACTGCAACTTATTGCCAGTTGATTGCTCAGTGCATTTTGCTTTTCTTTTTCTGCATTGGAATACACATGAAAATACTCTGGATTGTCCATAATAACGAGAATGGGAGGGGTTTTATGAAGTGAGACTGCCTTAAGAAATGGAGAAAAATTTGGTCACAATCTACGTTCAGATCTTAAGGCAATATCTAAAGAACCTTCACCAACCTGGCTAGAGTGAAGGCATTTCACCCGAAGGAGAACACATTGCAAAACCCCAATTAAACTGCCTCCAGTTCAGGTGTCAGGACTGACAGGATTGGGACGATATTGAAAGAACTTTAATAGCAGAAAGCCAGAAGCAGTGTCATTTCAGACTGGATAGACATATGTCCGTTATTTAAATGAAACAAAATAAATATTTTTACAGGGTTAATGGCATTTATCAATGCATGCAATCATAATAAAGTCTGATACACTCTAAAGTTTAAGTACAGCTCTAACACCAAGTGTGTACTTTGGTAAATGTTTATACATTTCAGGAGTGTAGAAGTTGGCCCTAAGAGCATCAAAAATATTTTCATTAAGAAAAGCACATTAACAGCAAATCCAGCAAAACTCTTAACTGTACACTAACAAACGTGTGTCTAAGAACAAATGCTTCATCACCTATAGAGAAGTTGCTTTTCTTTTGATAATTCAAAAATCTTTCATTTCTATTAAGAAAAATCCTCTAGACTGAAACAAAACTCAACCTGTATCGTCTTCTCTATTACAACCATCTCTCGCTGTTAGAATAAGCATAGCCTAACCAAACCCAAATATTTACTTAAACTAGTCAATCTCTGTATATTCTGTACTAAAGGCAGCAAACTGTATCTAATTAACCATCCTGCTTCTCGGGCCATGTTGCTAGTATTGTATCTAACTGTATACTAAACTTGTGGAATTTAAGTAAAAAACTCGTAAGGGAAAAAATTGCACTTCACTGTGTGCACTTGCATGCCAGAAAGGTAACTGTATCCTGGGTTGCACCAAAAGAGGGTTAGCCAGCAGGGTGAGGGAGTGAATTGTTCCCCTCTACTCTGCCCTTGTAAGGCCCCATCTGGAGTATTGCATCCAGCCATGAGGCCCCCAGTAAAAGAAAGATGTAGAGCGGCTGGAGCTGGTCCAGAGGAGGGCCACAAGGGTGATGAGAGGACTGGAGCTCTTGTCCTATGCAGTAAGGTTGAGGGAGCTGGTCTTGTTTAACGTGGAGAAAAAAAGGCTTAAGAGAGACCTCAGGTACTTGAACAGAGATTACAGTCAGGAGGAAAATCAACTTTTTGCATGGTCTGATAGCGACAGGACAAGGGGAATGGCTTTAAATCAAAAAAGGAGAAATTTAGCTTAGAAGCTAGAAGGAAATTCTTTACTTGAAGTGCTGAGTCCCAGGCACAGGCTGCCCAGAGAAGCTGTGGATGCCCCCTCCCTGGAGGCACTCAGGGCGAGGTTGGACAGGACCCTGGGCAGCCTGGGCTGGTGGGTGGCTGGCAGAAGGGTCGGAAATCGATGATCTTCAAGGTCCCTTCCAACCTAAGCCATTCTACAATTCAGTCCCTTTTACTGCATCTCTGGTAACGTTTTTAATACATCTTGTACTCCACCAACACATACGGCACAAACCTCAGCAACGGTGCTCACAGGGAAGAGGGCATTGCTGCTACCATCCAAATAAGGTTTGCAGAATCACACTATAGGATATAAGAGCAGTATTTACTCCTGCAGGCACAGTAACTGAATTTCCAAGCTATAATTGGATGATGTGGTTTGCAGCATCTCCAGAACCCCTTGATGGAATTATGTCTGCCTGATAAATTATACAATTTTCAGAACTGTACTTTACACAATGCATGGAGCCCTGAGTTCTGAAGTCTTGATAGATATATCACCTACTTTCTCCTTCCAACACCCTGAGACTTAAAACACAAGGAGCTGCCCTATGCTTGGAAGCAAGGCAGAAAGAAAGTGCCCACAAGTTAAGGGAAACACTGCCTTCTCTTTTTTTTTGAGCTGACAAAAGGCAGTGGGGGAAATGGGACATCTGTTGCTGTCTGCAGCCCGTTTTCTTCCCACTAAAACACACTGCAAACCCATGGAGCATTGGTCAGCATAGAAATAGTGTGGCTACAGTCCACTAGTGGCCAGATTTTCATTCACTCAGTAAATTGCCAACTGGCAACAGGGTAAAATGACCTTTGGTTTCATCTAATGTCTTAAGGAATTTGAACATTTTATTAAGCTGAAATTTTAATATTCTGAAACACAGTGGGACTAAAGCAGGATTAAACATTGGTTTCCTTTGCTGTCTTTATGAACAGGAGAGTATACGCTGAAGGAGTGGATTTCAACTTTTGAAAGCAGGAAGAATTAAGAAAAGTCACCCACATACAACTGTAGTAGTCCTAATGGTAGCCTAAACCCCTGCAAACTGATGAAAGAACAGGGTCTATCTTCCTCTATCTATCCTCTGGCTAGAAGAGAATACTCAATGAGGCTGGACAGAGAATAAATGAATGAGAAAATATTTAGTATACTTATTTAATTAGTGCCTTCTGCTTCCAGCGGTCATGTGGCAGAATACGAGACTAACCAGAACAAGGTAGCTACCTATGGCATAATCAAACTTTCAGCAGTGGAGAGAAAGACATCAGTCTGCTCAGACTGGCATAGCAGAGAAATGCAGTCAACACCAAACTTCCACTGCTGGAAACATGCTGCTTCTTTAATGCATTTGATAAAGCACTTACTAAAAAAAGCTGAAATAAAAATCAAGCATGATCATAGAATGTTTTGGTTCATAAGGGACCTCGAAGATCATATAGTTCCAACCCCCCCGCCAAAGGCAGGGTTGCCATGCGCTAAGATATGAAGAATGAATTTTCAATGCATCCAAAGACTTGGTAGAACATGCCTCCTGGTTATGATTTGTCACTTGAGAACAACTTTTATTGGTCATTCTATACCTTAGATGATAATAAAGTACCCAAAGACACTCAGTGGCACTTAATACATGTACAAATGCCTTTAGTTTTACTAAAAGGCTAAGTACAATTGAGGAACAGCATTAACTAAAATTATTTAATAAAAACACTTTTTTTTTTTTGGCAAAACAACTATTTTGATTGGGGCAAAATGCATATGCATACTGGGGATACTCATTCCCAGGTGAAGTGTAACGCTATTGTAACCCTGTGTCTATAGAATTAAAATCAGGATACTCGTATAAATTGAATTTTTAATGGCTATTTGATCTCTTCAAAGATTCCCACCTTCTTCACTGAGATGTCTCTTTTTGTGTCAAAACTCCAAACAACTTCAATGTCTGTCTGCAGCACAGATCACAGAATTTTCCCTTACACTTATTTAAGTTCTGCTTGACCTCCATACCTGTGAAGTATGGCACAAACATTGTTTTAAGAGCATCTTGTTCGTTTAACAGCCTAACCTGGGGTACAATTAATACACACAATATAGATCGGTATCATAGTTTGTAAGAAGCTGCTCCAGCTGAAGCTGATAAATACCCAGCAGCTCGTTTTAATTGGAATTGGATTGAGCTACCCATGAAATGAGTAAAATTAGTGTCTATCTAGAAATTGCTGTAACTACTCCAATTTGTTTCATATGATTGCATAACAATAACACGGGATTGAATGAGGAATTCACGGTAGGTAACTGAAAACACTCTAGAAAGTAGCATTAGAAAATGTGATCTGATTTTGATGACAATACTCATTCAAAATCCAATGACAGTACTTTTAAAATCTTTTTCAATATTAACAAACTTACATTTACCTGCAATACAGAGAGACTCTTCACAGATTCAATCTCTTTTATCAGGTAGATAAGCATTTCATAATTTCTTTTTCCTTAGCCATGCTTTGCCCTTTCATCTCCTGCAGCAGCCTACTTTTGAAACAAGAAGGTTTTTTTCATTTTTAAAGCTCTACTCAACCTCACACTTAAGCATGGTGCCTTCAGCTAGAGAGATGAGGAGCGCCTCAACTTTTATGGTTAAAAGCTCCAATTCTGGAACATTTCAGTATGTCCAACCACCCAGGGAACCCATCTGTATTTCTGCTCTAAAGGGAAAAAAAACCTCAGCAGACCAACTGGTAGATGATGGGGAGGCTAAACCAGTGTCCATTAAATTCCAGGAAGGGAATAAGCGACTTTGGTGCATTTTGCATCTCTCCATCATTTTGAACTTCTTTCTTTTTAATCTCACACACGCATTGTCTTATATAACAATCAACAACACTTCTGCAAATACCCTGCTATACCTCATGCTGAAAAAGCAGACCAAAACATTATATTTTTAGAGAAAAACTTGTTCACGCCACTATAAAAAGCCTCTGTATCTGGCAAAAAAAATATTACTACCTGAAGTCACTGTCATTACTTCAATCATACTAATTAAGCTGAACTGAAGACTTGACAGTTTTTGAAGTGAGATTTGCTTACTACTAGAAGCAAAAAGTGGGAACAGTTAACATCAGGCTGGCAGCATGCCTTCTGGACGCTTGTAAGCTGCCTACTGGAAGAAAATACCCACAGTTTTTTCTTGTCTGCTCCTGTTGGACAAGGAGCATCTATTTCCCCCTAAAGATGGGTGTTCCTTACAATGACATAGTAACTGTTACATACAACAAAAGGAACAAAATTATATATATATTTTTTGTCAGATCTAAAGCGTTGTGTTGAATAAAAATTATTACGCCTAGGACCACTTCAAAAATAGTACAAGTGAACAGTGTTATTATTTCCAGGCCCATACATACTTTTTAAGAAATGAGAATGCTGTTCTTTTTATAAGCAGAACTTGAACACTTCACGTTTCTATTAAAAGTGAGATTCACTAGATGAATTTATTTTGTTTATAGTTTAGGTATTCTAAATAGGTACTTTGTAAGAATGAAACGTATTTGCTATTTGAAGTGGTACACTTTATAGTGGTCACCATCTTTTTTTTAATTATGATAATAGTAACACATGCAATATAAAACTATATAAAATATATTACCTTAAAATTTATGCAATAACTATTAATTACTGGCAGAAGTATCTGCTTCATGGGATTCAGAGCAGAGACCTGACCAAAAAAGCCTGGATAACTGAAGATGACTTTCTACACAGGAAACAGGAATTCTAACCTGAAATGATGGAATAAGAGCCCTAAACCTACTAGCCTTTGTAAGGAGTGTGGTACTGTAGCTTACATACAACGAGTCTTCGTTTCTTCCATCCTTCCTTCCATTTCCTGCTCTCACTAACCTCCTGCAACCTGCTGGAGACTGGCAGTGCGTGTGATGTGGCTGTTCAATAGACCAAAGTATGAAAAATACTTAATAACTTTTTCTCACTATGGTTAGCATGCATGAAATGAATGAGGCTTCCTGCATAAGGGATAAATCCATAACTAAATGTCAAAAACTATAACTCTCTCTGAAGGTAGCTTATTAAGAATTTGCTATGGTTCATTTTACAGTGACACTTCCATATTCAGGAGTGTCAGAAAACAGAGGAGTAGCCTGGGATCAATTCATTCTGACATTAAAATAGGAGGAGATATAAAGGGGAAAGGGAGGGAGAACAGAACTGGTATCTAACAAAGCATCTGAACTCATTCAAAGATAAAGCAAATTCAAGATTCATTACTGAACTCCCCAGTTCCAATCAGACAGGTTCTGTGGCACAGTTGGGGTGATTATAGCTTGCCAGAGTAACACATGGCAGTCCTAAAGCCCCATTTGTTTAAATAGCATGATATAGCTCTTCCTCCCAGCTCGTGTATTAAAGCTCAATGGAAAAATTGAGTAAGAACAAAATATACAGTACGCTTATGTCAGAAAAGACTAACACCAAAGCTGTCAGTAAAAGAGCAAATTAACCGCTATGGTACACTCGGGTCTCTGATACTATCAGTTTCTAAAAGCAATACTGGGAGCAATGCAAGACTACAGCAAAATGCAGCTTGAATTCTAAAGACCAAGAGAACAAAAGCGAGAAAAGAAGTCTGGGGATATAAAATAATAATAATAATAATAAAAAAAATCAGTTCTGTAGAAGCTGAATAAAAACCAACACTGGAAGTGAAAACCTCCCCTCCAGAAAATGCCTTCTCTGTAGCAATATACCAGCTTCACCAGAACACAGGTGGGGACAACTTCAAAACTGCCCAAAAGAGTAGCGCCTCCACTCTGCTTCCCCTACCACATGAACTTTATTACTACCTGTTATCATCAAGGAGAGAGCATTTTCCACCTTTAGGAGAGCGTTTACAGACCTCTGTAAAGCACAAAAACTGAAATAGAGGTGAGGGGCAGCTCCAGGGAGCACCACCCAACTCAAGGGTTTTACCCAGCTGGTGTAGAAGAAAACAATGAAAAGAAAGAGGAAAGTGTGAGAAGCCTTAGCGTGCTACCAGTACATGAATCCAATCTCACAATAGTTGCCTGACAGCTGAGATGAGAGAGTAACCAAACTTCCTAGGCTGGTAACTCACTGGAGCAGGTTGCCCAAGGAGGTTGTGGATGCCCCATCCCCGGAGGCATTCAAAACCTGGCTGGATGTGGCTCTGGGCAGCCTGGTCTGGTGGTTGGCGACCCTGCACATGACAAGTGGAAACTAGACGATCATTGCAGTCCTTTTCAACCCAAGCCATTCTATGATTACTGGCTAAGTATGGCATAACATGGATTAAGGCATATTCTAGCAGCAAATGGCCTTCTCTTAATGCCAGAAATTCGGAGAACCACATTTGCATGCAAGTGTAAACTCCTGCAGGCACCCCAAACCAGAGGTGCTTGCAATGTACCTTGGCTTTGTTCAGCTCTCAGACTTCAACAGCTCTGTGGCAAATATCTTCTGCACTTACACACCTCACTTCCAGGATGTTACAGCTAAGCTTTACAACCTAGCATCTGTAAATAATAAAATAAAAAAACAACCTTCTCTTCATCCACTTTACTTTCTGGGGTTGCATTATGATACATCAGAAATGAAGCCTCTCTTCTAATGAAATAAAAGCAACAGCACTCCCAGAGGTGTGCAGCTTTTATGGAGGTTGGTCTGTGAGAACTTGATTATAAGAAAGAAAATTACTGCCAGGTGCTCAGCTTGGCCTTTTAGGGGCTGACTGCCTCCAGATTTGTGGGCTGTCCATAAGGAAAAGCACAGGGAGAAAAAATTGGGACACTCTTAAAGGTTCATGAAGGTAATGGTCATTGTAAACCACCCAGGATGCTTTTATCATCTCAAGTAGGGAAAAAGTTACAAGTGAAAACACACAGCTAACACTAAGAAGATAGCTGTTTCCTTCTGGGGCCTCTTATTACGTATGATCAGCAAGGCTATGTGCAGTCTAGGAAAAATAAATGGTCCAGGGTGATAGGGGAACAACAAATTTATAGAGAAAAAGGTACCACTGAGGACCTCTTTTCATCAGAATCATATAATCAACCCTACATCTAAAAGCTCCTTGAACACCTCCAGGGTCAGTGACTTCACCATCTCCCCGGGCAGCCCATTCCAGTGCCTGACCACTTATAATGCTATAATGGAATGATAATAGCTAGGTGGCAAAGTCTTTGGGTACAGCAAATGAGAATGAGCTCAAACGCAGCAGCCACAGATGCAGGAATGGAGCAAAAGAGCTGTTCACCTTCATAAGGCCTCAAGTAGACAGGGATCTCCAGCAAGAGATGCCTTCACCTCCACTGCCAACACTTAAATGAGATCTGGGAACAGGTGGATCCTGGCTCCATCCCTTCTGCTCACTCAGGTACATTGCATGCAGCTGAGCTCCCCTGGGTTGGCTCTGCCTTCCCACCAGGGGCTCAATCACTGTTTCAGGCAATGACTTAGCATTTCCACTACACCACTCTTTCAGAGAAGCAATATTTCCCAACAGCCAGCCTAAATCTCACCTGGTGCAACTTGAGGCCATTCCCTCTAGTCCTATCACTAATTACACAAGAGAAGAGGCTGACCCACAGCTCACTACAACCTCTCTTCAGGTAGTTATAGAGATCATCTCTCCCTACAGAGCTATAAACAGAGGTAACTGGATTGGAAGGCCCCTGATTTTCTAGATTATAGAGCCTGGCCAATGTCAGAGAACCCATTGCCAAGTCAAGTATCTCTTCACTCCATTACCAGAGATATCTCACACTGTTCACAGTAGCATTACCCAGGAAAAGACAGCTCAGGTGGCTTTGCCACTTTTTCTCATTATGAAAATAGGAAAAATCTGATGTTAAACAGTTTTCTGTCATTTGCAAGGTATTGCTATTGTATCCTACAGGAACTTCTCAGATGTTTTATGCTGTTCATTAACATAAGGGATAAGTTAAACAGGTTTGAACGTTTTAAATAATGGATAAGTCAACATCTTACCACTGTAAAGAGACAGATCAAGTGGAAAAAAAAGGAATGAGAAATTAATAATCGTTATTTTCAGAAGGCTGCTTAAACACTTTGCTAAGGAATCTTCCGACTGCTACAGAAATGGTGTGCTCTTGTGAAGAACGTGGGCAGCATTACTGCAGTAGGACCTTGGTGCCTAGAGACTGTTGCTACCGGGACCATGATCAGATGCTCCATGTTTGTTCTCATGTGGGTAGGTAGATTAACCCTGGATTTCCTTCTGACCTCCCTGCTTGTTCATTGTGTTTTTTGGTGCTTTCAAGTTAACTGTCGGGGAATCAAAAGCCATGTGGACAGCAAATGCTGTTTAGGAGACTGTCTGAAGCCCTATAGTTTTTGCAGAACTCTCCCTGAGCACACCCTGGCAGAACAGCCACATCACCCATGCTTGGGCCCCAAGCCCGATACAATGAAGCATCCATAGAGGGGCCACTGTGGTTTAAACTGAGCACTTCTGATGCTTTAATGCAGGGTAAGAAACTTCTTATTAACTCCACCGATGTTAAAGAATTACTCTCATCAGCCAAGTTCATGAGAGGATGCAGATGAAAAAGGTTTTTGAAATAAAGTATTTATCTACTCTTTTCACTCATGGTTTTTAAGTGTCTGATGTCTATTTTGGAATTTTTGTACAGTTTTTAATCAGCCAATTTTTGACTACAGAGAAACAGGATATAAAATTAATACACAGATTCTACCCTACCTATTCTTACAATGCAAGAAGCAGTACGTGCTCTCTCCAAGATGATTCCAAACAGGAAATCTCCCCAGGAAATTTCTGGCTGGGGGTCAACCATAGTAAGAAAAGCAAAACAAGAAGCTCTCTTTTAATTTGACATCAATTTTCTGCCTGCTTTAGAGGAGCTTTCTCACTCATATTGAGAAGAAATAATACCTCTTATCCAAAAAAACTCCCCTTTTAGTCATGTTAATCTTAATTAGCAGAAAAAAGTGATATTCTAATTACGACACTAATTACTTGCGGAGATCTCAATACCTTCAAAGCATTTCATGAGAATTAGTAAAGCATAACCATGCATGCATTTTACCAGCTCCAGTGCTACTTGATGTTCACTAAATACTTTTCAACTAGAATGCCTGCTGCTTTACAATGAATGCCTTCTGTCTCAAAAGAATGGAGGACTAAGCACTTTTTCAAAGACAGAAGAAAGTTCAGTTCTCTGATCAGAAAGACAAGTCACATTCAGTTTAGTACATTTCATGTTGGTGTTCTGATTCCAAGGGAGCACTGTACGTTGCAGCTGCATGCCTGTTTTTCACAGGGACACTGGATAAGTACAGTTTATTAAACCCTGCTGAGACAATCTGTTCTGTTTTAATGTTGTTATAAGTCAGTTAGGCATGTACCATACTTGTTAGCTGCGTATATACTAATTTAATGTATTGATGGGCTGTCAGTACAAATACCTAATGAATATTAAAATACAAACTCAGATACAGAAATGCAAAGCAGAGCCAGCATGTGGTCACCATTTTGAGGGACAGGCTGAGAAAGGAAAAGACCAGAGTTCATAGAAAATGACAGAAAACACTCACGAAATGAACCTGAAAACAAATCACCAGCAACTTCCCAGGAAAGATAGAGAAAAATAATAATTACTAGTCTCAAAAACACTCTAAATATATGCTCTAAATATAAGATAAAAAGAATTTTATCTTCTGCCAGCTGATTTCAATATAAATGAAAGCAGTACACCAGTAAGACAAAGCGAAATAATGAAAAGAAAATAAAGATACTGTACTATGGAAGGGAGGAAGAGGAGGGGAGAAAGAGAAATCCCCTACTGTCTTTCTTCTCAATGTTAATTCCCTATTTAACAATGGCTCTAAAAATGGATAGGAGTAGTTATTTCGCGTGTTCTACATAATACAGTCATTCAGTAAAAGCATGTACAGACAAATCTCTCCTGCTTCAAATAGATGTAGCAGGACTTCATCCTGCATGTATCCCTCCCTTAGCTCACATACAGAGTTGCAGTGGGCTACCTGTTACAGCCTGTAGCCCAGCACACCACTCAACTGCAGCTCAGAGCTTGTTATCTCACCTTCCTCAGGTGAAAGTGAAAAGCAAAATACAAAAAACAAAACAGACCCTTGGACCAGAGAATGAAACATAAAACTAAGCAGGGAGGTGGTGGAGTAGAAACACACAGTAATGAAACCAGGAGGAAGCAGTGCTCTGCAAAATCTGTCTGCAGTTCAGCCCTTACTTCCTTCTCCCTTTATCACCTCCAAAATTACAAAAGCATCTCTAAGAGAGTACCTACCAATTGCAGAAAAGTAGACAAACAGCAACTAAATAGCAGGCGTAATGCTATAACGTGATGAAAAATATAGCAATAATATCAGGGTGGCAAAGTCTTCAACTGTAGCAAAGGAGGACAAGCCCAAATGCAGCAACCATAGACACAAAAATAAAAGAAAAAAGCTTGCTTACATTTGAAAGGCCTCCAGCATGCAGAAATCTCCAGCAAGAAACCCTTGTACCCCCTGCCAATCCTTAAATGAGGTCTAGGAAAGGGTGGATCTTGGCTTCACCTGGTCACTCAGGTACACTGCATGCAGCTGAACTTCCTTGGGTTGGCCCTGCCTTCCCACCAGGTTCTCAGTCACTGGTTCAGGCTGTGACTTAGCATTTCTACTAGAATAGATCAGCAGGAGGCAATGTGTGGTGATCTCCCAGCTGGAAATGTGCAAGTACAGAAGGGACCTGTCATGAAAATTGAGTGTTCGGAATGGTGGGCTGAGCCTCTGGTATATACAACTGGCCCTCAGATAACAGGACTGAAGTGCAGATGTTGCATGCTCATTCAGGCACACAGGCACACGGAGGGATCAGCAAACTTCTGCAGACTGTAAGAAAGATGCAAAGCTGAGACAGGCTCCATCCCTGATTATTATGGATGACATGCTTCTGTGGAATCTTTCATGAGTCAGTGGGGGGAAGTTTGCAGATTTATCTACGGTGAAGTTTCCTAGGTTGCAGCCAAACAGCTGTGTTCCCTGATGGGGAGAAGAGTGTGTCTTCGTGGAGCAAATCCACAAGGGTTTGTCAAAATTTTAAGCATTACGTAAACAGAAAGACAGCAAGCCTTTGAAACGAAAGGGAAAATTAATGAAATAATAAAACTAACTTAAGAATTGGAATTCTGTATTACATTAAATATACGCTTGCCTGGTGGCTTCAGAAAAGATTTAGTAATAATTTTTTAGCTTAAAAAGGGTCTCATGATCAAATACCTCAAGTTAATCTCTGGGTCAGAAGAGGCTGCACAAAAGTTTATCTGCCTTCTCTCTTTCTCTTCTGCTTTCTTCCCAGTTCCTTTTTGTCTCACTTCCAGCCTTCAATTGACCCCTACAATGTGATGAGGTATGGAAAGCTTTCTGCTTCCCTGATCTTTCCTTTGGGCTCTGGATGCTCATCCTCCAGCCCAGGAGATCAATTTCAGCAGCAGCTGTCAGAAATCTGCTTCAAGAAAGGCTGTGGGGTGGTGGGCCAGGGCTGTCAAAAAAACAAAGGACTCATCATGGCTTGGCATGAAGTACTTCATCACATTGACTTTATAGGTAAACAAAATCTCTGGGTGAAGTGGTACACGAAGAGGTACTGCTGGCAGAAGAAAAGAATGCAACCTGCTTGGAAACTTCACAAAGAAATGACTTCTTGATGTCCAACAGTAGCATATAGGTAAATGGTAGAGAACACGGCTGAATTCAAGGGGTCCTACAGCTGTGGGATGGTGGAAAGCCAAAGGTTGAAGAGCTAGGTGTTCTAAGTAGCAGAAAGCACTGCATTTATTAGCAGTTTTCTAGTCTCTGCAGTTGGAGCAGAGTCCCTGCACAGGCTTGATACCAAGGGGATTTTTAAACATCTATATCAGAGTTTAAAAAATAATTAGAGTCAGTGGCCAATTTCATATCTCATAAAAACATATTCTCAATGCAAAACAAACAAAACACAACAAAGCCTGCAATAAAACATCAGATTCAACCTGTTAGAAAATAAAAGCCAGATCTGGACAAACACTACCATCTAGGTCCAACTTGTCTGTAAGTCACTGTCTTTTCGCTAATTCCCAGATTTTGTTTTATTTTGTTTTCTGCCATTAGAATAAGACCGTGTACACAAAGGTAGATGTCAAGCAAACATTCAGTTCAGTTTAATTTGATAGAGTGTAAATAACACAGACTCTACATTCAGCACTCTGTAAATAAGACTGCATTATTCTTGTCTCTTGTGGCTACTTTCATTGTTTCTGGCAGGAAAACATAGAAAGGAAGGAAATCACTTATTCTGAGTTACAGGCTTTGCTTCTGTTATAGCTCACTAAAGGCCTAATCCTGTTGGGCTCAGAAAAGCTTTGATAGAACAAAGGATGTCTAATTTAATCAAGGATTAAGGTCACACACCAAACAAAAAATGGGTAAAATAAGGAAGTGAGGCCAGGACGCCATTGAGATGCGCTGAATTAGGCAGAATAAGTCCCTCCTCAGGCGAAACTGGCCTGGTGAGCATGGGAAATGAAATGAAATGTTTCTGAATTCAGGCAGCCATTCATGCTTCCATCATTGAGGCACTGGGGCAAGGAAAGTGACCTCTTAATGATTCACCCATTTCCCTTCCTTAAAAACGACAGAAGAAGAAACTGTCTTTCAAACCTCTCTCAGCTAATATATACATCCTCAGGTATCCATCAGTGTCGTTGTCACCTGCTGCCTTCCTTAGGCCTGCCATGTGTCAGGTCCATTTTCCTTGCTGTTACCTGGAGGTAGGGGGGATAGCTATAGTGCACAGCTTGCTGCTGCAGAATTCAACATCATCTGCTGAGAGCATTCAAAATCCCTCCGCATGTATTGCAATTCCCACTTTGTTAAAGGTCCAGATAATAAGCTAGGCTCTTTGGAGGATCCAAGCAAATGGAACTGTACCACAATTAAATTTCACATTTGAAGCTGTGTAAAGTTAGTTCCAATCAAGCCATCACTTGTCAACAATTAAGAGAAGGCCGTCATTAGGCCTCATTTCAGCTGTGCTGAAATCAGTAATTAACTTCTCAAAGAAAACAGATATTTTGCAGGGAAGCAGAGTTGACATTTCAATTTGTGATGCATTTTTTAAGCCAAAGGAGGATGCATACTGACACTAAATATTATGCCAACAAACCTTGGTAGGTTTTGAAGAGTCTTCTGTTCCACTTGGGGATGTTTTCCAGCACCAGGGGAGATAAAAGCTGAAGGAAGGTAATCCCTTTAAACTGCAGTAAGCAGAGCATTAACAATGACAGGTGTTCCTAAAAACTACCAGCGGAAACAACAGTGCCATTACTGAAGCTGCATCCGCACCACTCATCCTTGAGCCCAACTCCTTCCACTGAAGGCAAGCAGAGGGCAAAGAGCTCTGGTACTCCTGGTGATCTCTGATTCTCCAGCCTTCATACAGGTTGTGCAGATGAAAAAAAAAAAAAGGATATATATATATATATATTTTCCTGCAGCCACAGCTCCCAGTTGCTTAGTTCTTCCTTTTTTGCTTTTTTGAAAAACCTGAGGCTGTGGGAAATGATAGACAGTCTGTCTTATCTGATGCTGCAAAATGCTGACACAGGCTAAAAGCAGCAAGCTTGGTAAAGCGCTGCAGCTCATTTAAACATGAACATACACAAGCATAAGTATTAGGAATGTAGCTGACAATCGTAAGTCTTGCCAACCTGATGAGCATACAGGAAAGGAGAAGAAAGCTGCCTCATTGGTGTTCAGATACCACAGTGATGGGCACCATACAAATAGATGGTGCTTATCTAATATCAGTTAGATAGGGGCTGCCTACAAGATGTCATGGAGTACAGTACACTGAAAATTGAGTAAACCAATCATATAACATTTTCTGCTGCAAGAAATGCATGAGGAAGAAAGCAAGATTCTGCTTTTTAACAATCAGATAAAATGCTTGATTTGCAACCTTTAGAAAGAAATCAAGACAGCTGAAGAAATGGGAAATGCAGAGGACAGATCTGTTCTCAGGGAAATAAACTGAATGCTCTAACAAGCCTTTTCCAACTTCAGCTCCAGTTCCCAAGTTAAAGGCAGAATTTCCTTCAATTCACAGATCTACCGCAGTCAGAGAAGGGCAGGGGAAAGAGTACCCCAAGAGAGAGGCACTCCTGACGTCCCTCCAGCAGCTGGAACATGGTGCAGCCAGCATGTCATCATGCTTCCCATGCACACACTAGTGCCTGTGCCATTGCCAGCTGGAATCAGCTGCAAGGGAGAACATCCTGGGCTCCTTCTGCTTTCTGGCAGGGGTAGAAGTGAGCAAAGTGGTGGCTAACCTGTGCGCCTGCTCTAGCTTGGCTGAGGAGGTTTCAGGTTGGGAGGTTCTGCCTTAGTAGATGTTCAGGCTTCAGCTAGGAATCGGACTAATAGCTTTTATGTTGTAAAATAAATTTAATGGAACTGTGAAAATCAATTTTATTTTGTTTTGTTCTAAGCTGGCATCTAGTTGCTGACATAGATCATTAAGCGAAGCCGAGCAAGAAGGACTGAGAATGAATGAAAACCTATTTAACAGAGCAGCAGCAGCACTACCTGTAAAGAATAACAACTAAAATACAATGCAGAACATTTAAGGTGGTGGGTGACATTTTGTGTTCGTCTCATCATGCCAGCATACCCCAGCTACTCTGAAATTTGTTTATGTAAATCAAATAGACAGACAGAACATACTGTGGCAATGTGCAGTTTGATGAGAGAAAATTAAATTTCATACAACAGCGACACCCAGCACTGCTACGGATGCAGGCCCCAGGAACATTTTTATTATAATCTCTGTTCCACAAGGCTTTGAAATGTGGCCATAAAAATTCACATCATAATAAAACCTGGCGCATAGTACAAGATCTTAGCCCAGAGAAGAGTTTTGATTTCTTTTCTTCTGTACGGACCAAGTCCTAAATTCACTTACAAAATGAAAAACAAAAAATACATTTTCATTAGAGATTAATTAAGCATGACAGTTTGGCCTGTCCTACACTTCTCAAATGCAAAAGAGAAAAAAGAAGGTTGTTCCTTGTTTAGAAATGCACCGCATTCATGGGCCACAATGGCAGCTGGGATGAAATCTGGTGACTTTGCATAATGATTCAATTGCTTATAGTATTCTAACAAGTTCAAAAGTAAAAGGGATAGCTATAATTAAAAAACAGTTTACTTTTAAAAGTTCCTTATTATGTTTAATCTAAATATGTAATCAGAACCAACCTAAGCCCATTGTAGACCATAAAGGTTTGTATTCCCTGTTGTAGCAGAAATGCTAAGTCATGGCCTGAACCAGTGATTGAGCTCCTGGTGGGAAGGCAGGGCCAACCCAGGAGAGCTCCGTGCATGCAACAAAGCCCTTCCCAGACCTCATTTAAAGGTTAAGGCAAAGGCTATCTATCCGGAGATTCCTCTGGACCTGAGGCCTTCTGAAGATAAGCAAGTTCTTTCCTTTATTTCCATGCCTATGACTGTTGCGCTGAGCAAATCCTTACTTGTTGCAGCCTAGGATCTTGCTGCTCTACTGTCATTGTTGTGCTTTATTTTGCATTATATTGCATTATACACATGTCAGCTCATCCCATGAGGGTCATGTGAGTAACTCATCCCAAATGGAACTGACAAAATGGGACAAGGGAAGGATGCTCCGAGACATCGCTGAGTGTTTACTGAAGAGCCCCCGCAAACCGTCATGGCAGTACAAACTTTGCTTTTCTTTTTACTTCCCAAAAGGGAATTCTTGCAGAATCCCACTCTGTTTTTCTCCACAAAAGGGATGCTTGGCATGGTGGAATAGACTTGTGCCACATAACAAGGCATCTGAAAGGAACAAGCAAACCAAAGAGTGATGCTCTTTTCAAAATGATGTTCTCTGGGCAGGCTGCCATACACACAAGTTCTATTTTTAAGATCACCAACACCTGAATGTTGCTAACTGAAAATTCTATCTCTAACGAAATGCCTGTCAAAGGCAAGTATCCACCTCAAGCAATACTAAGCTGCTTTAGTAACAAACTGCAGAGACAACTTTGCTGCAGCAAACCGATCCTCTAGGACCCAGTCAAAGACTATAGATAGGTCAAGAAAGACTTGCAAAATTCTGAATGATCCCTGCCCTTTATCCAGTCAGACAAGATCTAATGTATTCTTTTTTAAAAAGGATAGAAATCAGAGAAATCTTCAGCATGTATGGAAAACTCTCACTTTTGAAAATTAAAACACAACTATTCTTTTTACAAAGGTAAAAGCTCAGGGCACCTAATTCTTTCTACAGTTAATCATACATGGTGACAAAAGATTGGCAGCTTTATGAGTTTCAATGGAGGCAGAATGCATCTAGCCTGTGATACTGCTGCGCTAACAGTATTAGGAGGAACTGTGCAAAAAAATAATTGTTTTCTAGTAAGACTAGGTTGGTCAGTGTGTATTGCTCAGATTTTTGAAAAACAAAATATCAAGTGGGTGAACTTGATTGCTTATTATTGTCTTCCAACTTTTCCAGTGGCTATTATATATGGCTATTCTTCCTATAATACATCCCTCTTACATTTTATTTCCTTGGCTCCCACCAACAGTTTCTAGAAAGAATGTGCTGTTACTCACTTAAATTGGACAATTCAACAATAGTGGAGGGAATAATGGAGAGGAACCACAATCCTTCAAAGTGATAATAACCTGCAGAGATATTTTACTCCTCGTTTTTTAACCAGAACCTGACATTTCTCATTATTTCAGAGTGCAGATTGCCTAATCCAGAAGTATATCTATCATAAGTAACTCAGGTACAGAACTGACATCACAATTACTTTTACTGGTACCAGCCAAAAATGAATTATGTCTCAATGACCACGGATCAAATCTCTCCCACAAAGATAGCAGCATATCTGCACCGAAAGCTTCTAAGTGTTGAAACGAAAACATGCAGCTGTCAATCTGAAGAGAATGTTTAGAGGAAAGTCTGTCTTTGACTCCACTTAATACTTTACAATAGCCCATACTTCTCAAATAACAACAGTATTTTATGCTATTTAACATGTAAAAATCTATCACAAAACATAAAGAATTTATCTACCAAGAAGAGATAACAGTAGTTCTACTGCAAAATGCTGGCAGTAAAATATCAATCCATGGGAAACACACCAGAGTTTGGCTTTTCCTGGAGCCTCAAAGCCCAGTTTTGCTAAAAGGTTCAGGACCCAGGTGAAGAGCATGGAAGCAATTTGTTTTTTATCTCACTCCTCTTACAAGAAAGCAGGCTCTTGGTGGCAATCACAAGTACTACCTCTGACTATAAGAAAAAAGAGACGTTCTGCCTTAACTGAGTCTGTTCTATAGTTTTGATATGAAGTGCTGTAAATCTCAGTGGCACCACACAAAAATACAAGATTTCTGTAATTGTCCTACTACAATAAATAATGAGAGACCAAATGTTGTATTATTATCATCAGCTACATCTCTGATGCAATCTGCATTTATTATTCTTCAGGTTTGCAAGGAATAAAGAAATGCAAGCCAGAGTTTACGATAATGGCATTTTCCTCTGTACTACTATACTCTTCGTACTGAACGAGTGTGGGTGTGAGAAGAGTGAATGGAATTGAGCTATCTACTAGAAAACTTGAATAACAAAATAAAGTTTTTCAACTTCAGTCGTGTACTCATATCAGGCCTTTTCCTACACGAATGCACTGATATTGCTATATGGCTGCTCAAATAATGACGGAGATTTTCCTACTAAAGGCTAGTTTCAGATCAAAACAACAACAACGACAACAAAGAAACAAATAAAGAAGAGCCATTCCAGGAGACCTACATGGGACTGGCCATAATAATTAATTAAAAATTATGATATTCACAGATACTGATATCAGTTTGCCATCCGTCTGAAAACGTCTTCCTAATTTATTAATCATTCAAACTCAGAATTCGAAGAGAATTTCTCTGTAACTTTCAGTAAAGGTTTCAGTAAGTACTGTTTACTGAGATGAGAGTCAGAATCCAGAGCTGATGAAGAAGAACATTATAGGAAGAAGGACAGTTTGCCTTACTAAGCAGAAATTCATTGTTTCTATGTGAGTGAGAACAACAATGGTTTGGGTTTAACAGTGAACAAGAACTACCAGTGTGGTGAAATTGTGAGAGAGAAATGTTCTGCCTTACCAAGTAAGGTATTTTTGACTCAAACTGAGGAAGGTGCAGCTGCAGTCTCATCTGATACGCTCTGTACAACTGCTGTTACTGACTCTCAATAAATGAATCAGTGTTGATTTGACATATAGGGATGAAGAAAGACCTGACTTGCAAGAGGAAAAAAGCCCTCCTAAGGCACATGGAAAAAAGGAGCAAAACTGAAAATGGCTGAAAACAAAAACAGAGACAAGCATGTGGAAGGGAAAGCCAACATTAACAAAAGCATTCAGTAACACACTGGCTATAAAGAAATCTGGTCTGGACTTACAAAGAATGCTCTGCAAGCAACACAAGATAAGAAAATTATAAGTGTGCTCAACATGAGGAGCACACTAGAACAAGAAAATTCCCACAGGAGAACACTCATGTGCACAAAAAATCCTCCAGACTGGAATAAAGATAGAGCTTGATGAAGCTGCTAAAGGAACCACATGGTGTGCTTGCCTATCATAGCAGGATAATGGATTCGATGACCCAGCAGGTCATAGAACAGCAATAAAGTAAATTATCTGTAGTTCTGTCACTTGGGTCTTCTGTTTTTATCAGACAAACAAAGATCTCGAACTGCAGAGCTAAAACAAACCAACCAAGCTTACTTAAAACATTAAGTGAACATATAAATGGCTAAGCAATGCAAAGTTGTTCCAGAGCTCTACAGGAAAGGAAGATAAAAGATGGATTCAGGTGTTTGGATGGATAGCTGGTTCAGGGATCATCCCTCATTTCTGTAAGGATTTTATACTTTATTTGAGCTATGCATGAAGCTGGTGAGCACTGCCTATTCTCGCAATTGGTAAGTTTCCAAAAGGGAATATCAGATTAACTCTCACTTAATCAACCCCCTAAATAGCTGCAATCTCAAACCTCTTTCTCCAGTGCCTATTGCTGATGATAGTCCTAGATAAACATTGTCAGCGTGGCTATGAAATTCAAGCGTGTTACAGTAAAGTGCCTTCTAACACTGCTGAAAGTTTCAGCCTCCAATGTCAAATGAATCATTACAGTATCAGTTTCCTTTCAGCTTTGCTTTCAAGTCCTCTGAAGCAAAAATTTTCTAAGGTTCTAAAATTGACTCCTGTCACCTTGCATCCAACTGCCTCAGAAACAACCCCAAACACATAAGAACCACAAAAGAAAAATTCCCACTTTATTGTCATATTGAACATACAATGTTCTGCAATGAATCAGCATTGTGAAAGCACTCTTTCAGCTTCCACTAAATACCATAAATCAGAAAACTGTCAGTTCCAGTGTGACATGAAACCAGCTTCTATTCCCTTGAGATGGTGAAATAAGTACAATGAGACCATTTTTTTTTCCCCTCATAGTGGTTGATTACAAAAGAGCGAAGCATCAGGAAATGTAATCTCCAGGACAAGTTCAATATTGATATCTTATGTGTTAAGAGGTTTTAAAATGCTACCCACTGTATGGCAAAACCCTCTGCTGTTTTCCAAGGCATGTGGTTAAGTGATGAGATGGAAAAATAACTTCCTCAGGCATAGGACAGAGACTCCCTGCAGCAAACCCAACACACATATATGACAACCTGTGCGCAAAGAATCCTCTTTTCCCTCCCCAGTGAAAGCCAGCTCTTGACAGAGAAGCAGGCAGCTCTTGCTCAGATTTTTGCCCATCAGTAAGCTAAGGATCCTTCTTCTCCTCTTTATCTAAATATTGTTCTAAGATAATTCAAAACATCTCTGCGTTAAGTTGCGCTGCAAAATAAGAAATTTGCACTAGGATGTTACGGAGACAGAATTTTTTCCTATTAGGTCTGTCTGACTTGAGGGAGCTGTGAAGCAGTTTCATCAAAGTATGAAACAATCCCATCCATGCTAGAAGCGTCACTAGGCAGGCACAAAATTCAATTGCACTGAAATGGAATGGTCTGCCTTCAGGTCTCATCCACAATGCAACATGGTCAGATGATCTGAAATCGCAGTCAGCCACCATTTCTGCAGCCTCTTTCTGCTGAAGCATTAGCGAAGCTTCAACTAAGCATCACAGAGAAACTGAAGTGCTAAAGACCCTAAGAACCTGATCTAGTACCTGATTTAGTGATTGGCAATCCTGCCCATGGCAGTGTGGTTGAAACTAGATGATCTTTGAGGTCCCTTCCAACCCAAGCCATTCTATGATTCTATCCTTAATGAGAGTCCATATTTTTTTAAACATGCCTCAGGGCTTCTTCTTAAACTCTTTCCTACAATAAAATGGACAAGCCATGTGCAGCATACGACTGCTGTAGCAACTTAAGGAATAACTTCACAACAATGAACCACTTATTTTTTCAATCATTTTAAATGTCGTCTTGATTATTAAAGAACAAACCAATAATGTTCAATGGAAGCTTACGTGAAAGATACACAATACGGACTGAAGTCAAATGATCTACATCCAAAAATGCTTTTGACACTGGGAAGTATTAATAACTATTTCTGCATCTTTGAACTGCTACTCCTTCTTCTTGCCATCAGTTTTCCTACCCTCCTCTAAATAAACAAGTTGCAACCATCTGAAAATAATTGCCATGACAACTGATGCTAGTCCCAAGAGTATGAAAGACAATACCAGCAGCAAAATTCAATAAGCAGTGTAATGAAGCAGAATAGATCATGGGAAGTTTCCAATGGGTTCATGGTATGGACAGTGGGCAATTTGGAGTATTCCTGGATGTTCCAGGGCTATCCAAGCTCTGAGCTGAAACATTCACATATGCTAGCGAAGGTGACCAGAGTGCCCTGAATAGGGCAAAAAGATGCTTCAAAAGAGCAGAGTATAAGCTTGGAAGAGAAAGGCAGCAGGGTGATGGGAGAGTGGTTTAAAAATGAAAACAGATTCACAAAGAGTGGGGCCAGAAAGGCCATTACAAAATCTTGTTAAGCATGCTGTGACACAAAGGGTTGAATATGTCATACAGCTTGAGGAAGATATTCAGAGAAGTAAAACAGGGTTAAGCAGCCTCCTCCCACACAGTTTCAATTTTCTGAGCTTTCAGCTTACTGACCTTTCCATCTTTGCCACTAAATA
This sequence comes from Lagopus leucura, assembly GCF_019238085.1. Taxonomy (NCBI): domain Eukaryota; kingdom Metazoa; phylum Chordata; class Aves; order Galliformes; family Phasianidae; genus Lagopus; species Lagopus leucura. Next base: position 17,182,715 of record NW_024962264.1, on the reverse strand, counting down.
ACCATCCAAAGAGAAAAATCTAACACGAATCTTAAGTAAATGAGCAGAAACAAACACACTTGTTTTTATATATTCATGTTCTAATAATTAAGGAAATGTCATAATCATAACCACAGGTTATGACACCACTGTGCAGTGTCATTAGAAAGCTGATTTAGGTTTGGCTGGATGAACTAATTGATTCCTTACCTCATCTTAATTCCGACTTTCTCTGCTTTATCATTACTGATTCTGCAATTACTGTAGGCATTCTTTTCTACGTCTTCTTATCAAATAACAGGATTTTGTCTTTCATCTTTAATGAAGATTTCAGTTTCGGGATTCCTAATGACATCTAAATGTTTCACTAATACTAGTTAATTTAGCTAACTACAGTCTTACTGTGAAACAGACAGTAACACTAAATTTAAAAAACTAAATTTAAAAAAAAATTTAAATTTAAAAACACTAAATGACAAGTTATGTTGAAGTTACGACTGACAGGGTTGTGAGCAACTGCCTGATAATCTCATCACTTTTTTTCCTAACTTTGAGTTAAAAATACTATCATGTTTCCTCCTTGAGCTATGTATTACTTTGTTATGTTAAAACTGAATTCAAGAAATTAGTTGAAATTTCTTTTGAAAGAAGGCCTCAAGTTAAGAACCTCCAGCCAGGAAACAATTCTATAGAGAAGTAAATATTGCTAAAAAAGCTTCTTACAAACCTTGCTGTCAAAGCGCTATGGCTCAAGGCAAGAACCACTAGAGCCCCAAATGAAAGCAGTGCAGGCTGCTAGAAAGAGCAGCAAATAAGGACATTTCTTGCCCAGGTTCAATGTTTCCATTAGGATTTGTAGCACAGGAAGAAGCTTGTGAAATCCAGAATCAGGTCTAAAGAGAAAATGGCTTTTGTTCATAGGCAGCACGCTGGGTATATTGTTGTATCCAGGACCAATAAACCAGGTTTTACCCATAAGCACCACAAACTGAACTTTAAGAAGGCATCTCCAGGTAGGAATGAACTACTCTGTTTATTCAGGTCAATAAATCAAGACCTGCAGCATTTCTCCTGCTGAGTAAAGATACCATGCTATTTACACAACATCGCTATTAAGATTCAGCCAAGATAGTTCTAGCTGTAAAGGATCTGCCATACATATGCTTGTGATCTAGAGGGCTGTAAAATTTAAGGATTTTAGCAAGGAGCTTATAATTGCCTAATCCAGATGAAGGGCTAGCATCTTCATTTTTTATACAATTTGGCAAATGATGCTAGTATGCATGGAAATGCCTGTGGGGATCAGGAAGCATCTGTGATCAAGCATCCCTAAGTTCAAGCAAGCACATCTTCAAATCTGAACCTAAAATGCAGTACAGTCTTGGTCTACAGTAGGCTGAAAATAGAACAGCATGGTCTGCACCCAGTCCTGCCAGCCTGGGATATAAGTCTTCTTGTGAGAGCCTATTCCCCAGGATTTATTTCAAACACAAGCCAAAAGATGACAGCAGTTCAGCCCAATGAACTGCCCAATGAACAAAGACAAAGGGCTCATGCCATTTCCTCCTAGAAACTGGAAAAAAATCAAATCTTTTCTCCTTCACTGCAAACCAATCCCAAACGTCAACAGCTTACCAGTTTTGAGGGACCCTGCAGACAAAAACTTGCCTTTGCCCAACTCCAACAGCCTGCATAAAGGGGTCAGCATTAACTGAAACTGCAGTTAGAAAGCACTTAGGGCAGAAGGAAAGGAAATAGACAATGGACTACTTGAAACCAAGCTGGCAGGAGGGAGACTAAATGCTGTGCTGGCTTCTCAGCTGTAGGTGGATCCCTTCATCCCTGTTACTGTGATGCTCAGATACACTGCTCCTTGAAGCCTTATATCTTTAACTGGGAGCATGATCGCCACATTAAAAAAAAAAAAAAAAAAAAAAAAAGTGTTATAGATATTTCTAATGTAAGAGGGATATAAAGAATGACAAAGTTTCATTTCCTCTGAAATATAACAATGCTTCGTTTCCAATTGCTTTTCTTCTGTGGATTTTACTCTTTTCTACAGATTTGTGTAGGGTGGAAGAATGGAGATGAATTGGATGATGTGAGTGAACCCTGATGGCTTTTTGAATGCCCTGATTGCTGCACAGTATGTAAGCATGCTGTCAAAGCTGATGCCTTTCTATAACTTTGCACAGTACTTTACAGGGAGGAAGAAAGTAAATTCCATGTTTCACAGGAATGCTAATCTTGAGTCTTACATCTAAATTATGCCAAAGAAATTTTTATAGGATTAAATTCTCCCATCAACTAAAGCAGTACAAATCTGTTGTAATTCCATGATCTGAAGGTCTTTTGCTAATTAAGTTACCCCAAACACAAAGAAATTGGTACAGCCAAACAATACAAGTCAGAGGGCAAGCTTCTCAGCCAGTTCAAGGCTCAGCTCCACATGATACCTCCTCCTCTCATGCAAAGCCAAGAAAATTCAGGCCTGGGTCAGGAACTCCTAATCCCTGCTCTCAAAGCTGCAAATCCCTTTTAAGTATTCTGCTACTTTTTGCTATAAATATGACTATAACAGAATTCTTGCCTTTTTTTTCTTTTTTTTTTTTTTCTTTTTTTTTTTTTTTTAAATCAGTTTATCTGTCCCTTGGGCTTTCTGTAAGAATCAGATCTCTTTAGAGACAGATGATCTTTATGAGCATATTTAGGAGCTCCACCTACAGTACTACAGCCAGTGAAGTTATTTCCCCTTTTATGTTTGAAACCTCTCTGCCTTGTTGAGGGCACCTGTAATATCTACAGCAATAAGGCAATGCAGGGACAGCTCTTCTTCACTGCTTTGGAAGTCTGCCTCTTTTTATCCTCTTCTTTCAGTTGTAGACAGTGGTAGTAAATATAATGCAAAAAAATATGTATTTTTAATTACAGTAAGCACAAAAGGATAATTACCTCTCCAGATGACTGTGCTTCCTCCAAGGTCCTAAACTGAAAGGGCCTTTAGATTCAACTATCAAAGCGCCTGCATGCGTTAAGCGCATGTGAGGGAGAGATGTGCTCGTGTGCCATGATAAATTACTACCACTTGGACTTGAAGTTAATCAGGAGTGTAAGCACCCTCTTGGGCTAGGGCAGAGCCCCTCATTATATTGTGCCAGGACTGTAATGGACTGATTATTAAAATCCTTCTGTTGAGAGTGATCATTAGAGGAATACAATACAGCATTTGATTAACAGGAAGTCAAAGTAAGACGTACTTCACTGACTCACTACCAGGCAGCAGAAAAGAGCCATTTCCAAATCCTTGAATATCAACTTAAAAAAAATTAGATATTTCCTGATGAATTTTGTTGTGCAGGACCATAAAACCTGCCTTGCACTCCTCTCCCTTATTTTTTTTTTTTGGTTGGTCATTCAAAGCTCCTATTTAGTCTAATTTTATTCCATTTAATCTGTTGTTTTATTGAGCAATTTCATTGTTCTGATTCTGCATAAGACTTTTCCCTTACTCAGGAACTGCAGACTGTAATAACTGCAATCAAGGCAGTTCATTCTGACAAATGTGTCAGAAAACGACTGCTGTGACTTCGAAATATTGAAAGTGACTGATAACATAATGTACGAAGCAGAATAAATGCATACAAAAGGAAAGTTTTAGCTGAACTAAGTATGAACTAAATACAGTGTCAGAGCCCTGCACTAAAAGCTCTACATGCAGGTGGGTACAGTGGCAAATTGCTAAATACACTCTGCAAAGTGTTTTATGAATAAAGTGGCAAGCACAGTTTTTCTTCAGCCATATCATCATCATTATTTTCTATTTGCACTCAGCTATGAAGTAGAATGAAGTCACGTTTAAGTACAAAACGTGGCTCTGAAAAGCACTTGGCTTTCATAAAAGTAATCAGATCTATGACAGCTAGGATCAAGTCCATGATTTATTATGGGCTAACCTTGCCCAGGTCAATGACCACAGTCCTTACCACTGCCAAGTCTTTTTCTGAATGTGGAAGGAGCTCTTCAAACCTCATCCCCAGGACGTTTTTTACTTCAGGGCTACAGAACAAAGTCTTTCCAACACCAGCTTCACCTTCCTTCGTGCACGGTACTAAGTAATAAAGAAAGTTCCCTCTATTCATCTCCATAAGTTGTGAGTGGCTGCTCTTCCTTGACCATACACTTCAGAAAAAAAATTTCCAGCTTAGGTATGCATAAAACCTCAAATTGTCGCAGCATCAAGTTCATTATTTACCAAAGCACATTTCAGCTTTGAAAACAAGCTTTATTTTCAGGCAAAAAACTTTCACTTTTATCTAGAAAACAGGGCCAGCTAAAGACTAGCTTTATGGTCCAGCTAAATGTCAATTACCATTCAGACTAACAAAATGGGTTAGGAAAGATCTATTATTCTTTACTATTTTGCTTCTCTTGCTCATCTTAACCAAAATTGGCTGACCAGCGCTATATGCAACTTAGGTCAAGAGCAACAACCTTTGGCAGACAGTGCCTCCATAGGAATGGGAGAACTAAGACTTTATTTGTGACTCTGTAAACCAGACTGCTGCTCAGTTGGAGCCCTCCTATATGCTGGAGAAGCTTTGCACTCACCTTACACCTTCCTGGCATCTGCAGGCAAGTCAGCTGTCCAGTTGTATTGGAGGGAGTAGTTATACCTGCTCCCCTCAAGGCTGATGGACGTGAGTACAAGAGAAGGTGGCCACAAAAACTGGGAAGTGCTCCAGTAAAGTGCGTGTTAACCACATGCATAATCTCTTCATTAGAGATTCATAAAATGGAAAGGTCTCAGAGGAAAGCCAGTTGCTGAGACTTCTTTTAGCTTTACTGTCATCAGATTTATAACTAAGCTGTTCCAAATTCTGCAGCCATGCACTCGTTCTATAAAATTTTAAAACATATGAGCAACTTAGCTTACAATAAATGTTACTTCCATGTAGTTAAATGAGCAATGCTTCTGCCACTGATTGTCAGCACGCACCTCTTTGGGCAATATCTAGTCATTTTACAAACTGAGCCCAAGGTGCTTAAGGCTACAAAGTTTTTTAAGAAATAGCTTGCAAAGTGATTTCTATTGGCAATTTTAACACATTTTAATAATGTTTTCATTGAAACACTTCAGGGATAGTAATGAGGGATTTATAAACATCTTATCTGGCTTGCTTTTCTAAAATTTTGAAAACAGTGCCCTTTCCGAAAGCAAACAGTAACAAGGTAAGTAAGAAGGTGCCTTTTTTTTTTTTTTTTTTAACAGCACCTTGTTCACAGTGAGCAGCAAACTCCTTCACATACATCAGATAAAAGAGTGCCATCCCACAAAAAAGCAGATGAGCTGTTCTCTAATTTTCATAGCTCAATGCTGAATGAATGCAACAAGGTCTAATGATTTTCCCTCATGCCATTCTTCCTGAAGCTACTGAGTGCTGCTACTTCTGCATCCTTTAACTTACCCTCATCAATTAATATTACAGTATATTTTGAAAGCCCACTAATCTGCTGGCTGCTGTTACATATTTTCATTAATACATTTTCCATTATGTGCATGCTATAAATTTCAGACTTGCTGCAGAATCTTTTAACTCACCCCATCAGTTAGTATTACAGCATATTAAAAAGTTGCTAAAGTCTGTGTTTCTCTCTCAGTTTCTAATAATGAATTTATCGTGGACGTGAAACCTTCACGGCATGGAGACCAATTGCAGTTAATCTCAGAGGAAGTTGGTCAGGAACAAGGAAGGTGGACGTATTTTGAGGCCTAGGATCTCATGTAACTTTTATTTTCACTCCTTCAAGCCTCGTGTACAGTTACAAAATTGGAATGGAATGTGTTACTTTTTATGACTGTTAAATACGTATTACATTGGTGTGTTACTACAGGTGTTATTACTTCACATCCTGCTTATCATCAAAACTATCCTGTTACTACATCCTACCTTTAAGTTAACTGTTACCTTAACAGTGACAATGTATGAGGTAATTAATATTGGATTCTGATGTCAAATTCCTCTGACATCCGGAACAAACTTTCATTTTTACCTCCACTGTAATTTCAGTTACATGAACTTGTCTACATGAACTTGTTCTAGACCATGAACACGATCTAAGGTCTGGCTCAAAGAATTAAATATTTCCATTTAAATACAGGGTTTGCTTCAACTCCAATAATTCCCCCAGTTTTATACAAGAATAAAAGTGGAGAAAGGGGTTTTACTAGCTTCTCTACTGTGTTTTTCAAAGTCCAGCACAGAACAGCACTACAATTCTAAGCAAATAATGGAGGCAAAGCAAACCTGAGCTTCTACTCACGCATCTACTATTCTTCAGATGATCTTTGTATTTAACTATGAAAAATCCACTTAGATCATGAAGGCCAGCCTTCTGGAAGGTTAGGAGGGTTAATTTCCCCCTATCTGACAAAAGGATAAATGAGAAAGTAAGAGACATTCACTTGGATTTTCATTGAAAATATAAATGCGGGGGCAGTTTCCTTAAAGAAAGGAGTACATAGTCCCAAGGTCTCAAAAAAAAAAAAAAAAAAAAAAAAGTACTTGGGAAGGAAGCAATTTTCCCTACACTGTAGTCTTCGGACACCAGTGACCTCCGAGACACAGAATGAAAACCTGAGCAGGGAGAATTAATAGCAAGGAGGCAGGATGAAGACATATTTATGACTCAGGGCAGGAACTTTCTAAACCCCAGAGTTTTGCTGATGAGATAAAAAAGGACAAGAAAAAAAAAAATCCATACTATTTTATTTAAAGTATATCCCTAATGATTTGTGAAAGGGAAGTCAAACTGTGCACAGTGGCTCTCTTCCTTGCCTCCAGAGTTTTGGACATCTGAAAATGCAACAGCTTGCTGCTAGCAAGGTGTCTTAGAGCTTGTTGTGGGGAAATCGTTATAAATCTCCATTTCTTTTTCCCCAAGACAGAAAGAAATGTCTGACTTCTTCAGCTGAACCACAAATTCTTTGTGACTCTTTGTGATTTATGCCAAATTAAATCTGCAGTTCTGCAGAAGCTACATGGTGGCTGTGCCTGTCATGCGATGTGCCACTGCATACCCCACCCCTAATAAATTAATACCAGGATGTGTGTCGCTGCTGCTTCTCCTTCAGGCACAAAAACAACTTCAGGTGCCTGGGAACTCAGCCAGGGTCAGCATTGGTTGGGGAAAACAGCTGACCAACAATGAGCTGAGTGCCATATTACTGGCTCCGTTGGCAATTTTGCTTTCCCCCTCCTGCCCCCCCTACTCTCACTGATTCCTTTTAAATAAAAGTGAAGTCATTGAGGCAGATCACACATGAATGCTCTAGGAATGTAAGAAATCTAGCACAACTCTGGCTTAGTTTTTCAGTGGTACTGAGTCTTGACAGCTGTGAGTTACTTAAGTGAGAGTCTGGCTTCCTACGAGTGTGAAATTAGTGTTCCCTTTGCTCATAATGTACTTGCCAGGACAGCAGAACAAGAGCGTTCTCCAGCAGAGGAAGGGGGACAGGAACAGGATCTGAGTGCTTCCCCATTGCCTCCTCCTCAATCCCTCCAGAAGCCAGCCCCTAGCACCACACCTGAACTATTGCAGCTGCACTGCAGGCAGCATGGGACATGCTGTGAACTGCTCTGAAAGATCTTGCAATTATATTTATGCGTCCCAGGGGTCAGTGGAATTTTTAGAGCTTTGGACTGAAAAGACTTAACAGGTGTCAAATTTAATGTCAGCACACTGTTCCTCACAAACCAAATGAGGCATCCTCTTCAAAGTCTCCTACTGAATTTGACAGTTCATATTATTAAAGCCCCTGTCGTTACTTTGTAAGAAAAATGAGATAGAGAAAGCTAATGTGCTGCATGAAGGCTGCTGGTGTTCAGAAGGTGAAGCCTTAGTAACAAAGACAAGGGGACAACAGTCTACTCACAGACATCAACTGGCTGCCTAATAGCACGGCCAGGTGCAGTTGTTAAGATCTGACACATGAATGAAGTCATAAGAATACTACAAGTCCCTCACTTAAACATTAGCTACAGCATTCTCTACACTACTAGCACTACAGTCACACACTGTTCTTTGGATAAACCTGAAGAATCTGTTTTCAGAGGCAGCAATAAGTAGAAGGGTCACAGCAACTGCATGGGACCCTGGAGGGCCACCTCCCCATCCCAAGATATTAAAAGGGCAGCTTCACTCTGCAGTCAGACTGCTTGCTGTGACTCACATTGTAGTTATGGCCTAGAAGAGACCTTCTGCACATGGAAAAGAAAGGTCTGAAAGATCAGTTTCCTTGCAGTGCTTTCAGGCAGACACCTTTATGTTATACTAAGCCATACCAACAAAAAGGCTTTTTTAAAGTATATTCATACTGCATCTTGAATGCATAACTTTACTCATCAGAAATGGTTTGTACTCCCCTAAAATGTTAGATTTTATTCAGGATAGAGGGAATAACCCTATACAGATTTTTCATCAAGCTTGAATTTGTAATTAAAATTCTGAGTTTAAATTCCATTAGTTCAAATATGTGGCAGCACCCTCTTCTCTCTAAAGATTAGAGGCATCACTTCACACCTGTAAAATTACAAACAAGCGTACTGTCATCACCATGCTCCAGGCACTGCAGCCTCTATGCTTGCATCTGTCAGTCCCCCAGAGGATGACATAGAAGACATCCCAAACATATCATATGTTTGGAAATCCCAAACGTCTAAGCCTCACCACAGTGCTATCATGACAGCAACTCATGCCCTGCAGCCTGTGAGAGAAGGGGAGAGTATTGACACATCTCTATATCTCTTTTCCTGTTTCTCCGGGAATGGCCTGAATCTTCAGAAAAGGTATTTAAAAGTCTTAAACTCATGCTCATGCTTCCTGTTCTGAGATCAAAATCTCCTGTAATCTTGCTAGACCATCTACAGCTACACCCTAGGGATTTAACTCTATGCAGCTTATGGGTTTATATGAAATTTCATAAAAGAGAAGCCCTGCATTTTCACATAAATATATTTATTTGGGGAAAGATTGAGAAATGCCAATATATTTCAAACCAGTTCCCTACTGCATTAAAGAATGTGAAATATTCATGTGAACATTTGCTAATCCCACCCAGTGAAATCTATTTCCCTTTCTATTTAGCATGCAGGCTGCATCAGCTGGAGGTTGTTCAGTCTTTTCATTAGGAAGAAAAGCAAGGATGATTTGTGAAAACCACATGGAAGTAATCATAAGGAACAGTAATGAAGATGTTTTAGAAAAAAAAAAAAAAGAGACACCCTTGTAAGCTACCTTGTAAGCATGCTTTCTCTTCCACGTTTTTGTTTCTCATACAGTGTTTCGCAGATTCAAACTGTAAATTTATATTTATGGACATAATTAGAAATGCAATATAATAACCTCTTATAATACAGAAATAAAGATATAAAGGCAGCACAGACATCTGCAGAGCATACATCTCAGGCTCTCTAAATTCTTCAGTAGGCAGTTTAACTCCAAGCAAATTCCAGTTTCTCTGTTCAGCTATTAGTCTTGATAATGCAATGAGTTATTTTCTCAGCAGTCTTAAGTTTAGCATAGCTGTCCAGACCCTCAGGTGGCCAGAGATCTCACAAATTATCACTTTCTTCAACCACCTGAACTCTCAGAACTACAGCAGGAATCTGAAAATGAGGAAGTCAGAGTGCCTACGATCCCCAATTCCACCAGGAAAAATCATCCAACCTCGGGAATTCATTTATGTCCCCTTATGTCGTATATTTCATAAGAATTTAATGGAAATGGCATTTAGTTTCCATGGAGAGATGGTAATATTTAAATATTGCTTCGAAGATCCTTGGATAAAAAGAGCTATATATGTGCAATTTTTTTTGCTCTTTCTGCTTTCCTACACCTCCAAAATATAATACAGTGAAATTTTGTTATGAAATAAAGTTATACTTGAGAACGTCATGCCTGCACAGACTAATGATCCAGAAGTTCCTAAAAGCATCGGAAACTGTAAGCCAGTCTATCCAGGTGTTGAGTACTGCAGTGCAGAAGATCATCTTTTACCAGAAACGACCATTTCCCCAGTGTACTGAGACCTACAGTAACTCTACAAATGATGTCAGAAATCATTCCTAGGGGGCAGTTTGGTTATATCCACCTTGACTAGCAGAGCAAAGGTGAGGAGGACAAGGAAACCTCACCTGTCTGGGTATGAGCCAAGCCATGCTAGTTGGCAAGTCCACTGTATTTATCAGTAAATCAGAAAATTTGAAGATGGGTCCTCTGAAGAATATGACTAAACACCTTGACTAGCACCTGAGAACTCTAGCAGCTGGAAGACTACAAGAATAAATTTTGCAACTTTGTTTTGCCTGGAAAACCTGAATACAACAGACGTTTAATAGACTCAGCCTGGTCATGGTCAGAATATTAAAATATTCAGTAGATAATTGCCTCTAATGCTAATTATAATACATACAGCAAATACATGTCATTGAATTAAACTTATTGTTGATCTAGTGATTTGCTGTATTATATGACTTCCCACATCAGCAAAAAAAAAAAAAAAAAAATAATCAGCCAAATCATTCCCAAAATAGAACAGAATTTAAAGAATTTAAGCTTCCCCTGTTCACGCAGTGTGTGTGAGCAGACTGATTTCTCTGAATCTTCATACTGTTACACACTGATTACCTCTTCCTGTTCTATGGAAGGCAGATTGAAGGCAAAGGCAAGAGCTTGACAGAATCACATCAGTATGACGCAGGGGTCCAACAATACTAATTCCATCATAGCAACTGTAAAATTTTGTTACATACATCTAGTGCAAACGAATATAAACTGGGTTAAAAGAATAGGTCCAAAATGAAAAATGATCATGAGATTAGCCCACAACTTCTCCTAATAGTTAGAGCACAGAAATTTTTTTTCTAAAAGAAGTCTGGTCATTTTCTACATTTCACACATATCCTAATACTGCATCCAGTTCTGGAGCCACCAACACAAGAAGGACATGGAGCTGGGGGATCAGGTCCAGAGGAGGGCCACAGAGGTGATCAGAAAGCTGGAGCACCTCCCCTGTGAGGACAGGCTGAGAATTGGAGGCTCTTTAACCATGAAGAACAAAAGACTCTAGGGGGACCTTATAGAGACCTTCCAGTACCTGAAGGGGACCAACAGGAAAGCTGGGGAGGGACTTTTCAGAAGGGCAGGTAGGGACAGGATGAGGAAAAAGTATTTTAAACTGCAAGAGGGTAGATTTAGACTAGAAATCAGGAAATTCTTTACAGTGAGGGTGGTGAGACACTGGAACAGGTTTCCCAGTGAGGTTGTAGATGCCCCTTCCCCTGGAAGCAGTCAAGGCCAGGCAGGATGGGGCTTTGAGCAACCTGGTCTATGGGAGGTGTCCCTGCCTGTAGCAGGGAGGTTGGAAATAGATTATCTTTAAGATCCTTTTGAACCCAAAGCATTCCACGATTCAGGAAGCAATAATGGAATGAAGCATGAACACTGCAAAGGCACAATACATACAATTAAGTATTTTGGAATCTAGTAGCAACACAATATGTATAGAGATCTCTTTTTTGTAGCCAAAGACACATTAGTACTGAGATCAGCATCTAAGCTTCTGGGTTCTAACGCAGGTCTTTTCACTGAAGTATCAGATGTATCTGTTCATCCCTTTCAGTTTTCCATTAGCACCCAAGTTTACCTTATTCTCCTTAAGAAAAGGCTTTTATATTAGGAACAGTTATTGTTCATCTAAAACAAATGCATCAACTCTTTTCTCATTTTCCAGCTGATGAAGTTTAGCCTATCTCATTAATGCTTTCCAAGAGAAACAAGAGCAACCCAAATAAAAGCAATATGAAGTATATTTATGGAAGTTTATAGGAAAGTGAACAATCTTGTATCTCTGAAAAAGGGAATGTCTATGCTGTGAAGACAAAATCCTTTCCTGTCACAGAAAAATTAAATTAAAAGAAAGGTCAGTAGTTCAGAAAGACCTTCTCTTAGGACCTGTTTCTCCTCTAAGCCCTTACCTTTGTGAGAAGACATCTCGGTAGGGGCTGCCATGCTGCAGTGCAATTCCATATCCTCTGTCCGCCACAGTGTTCCCAACCGTGTAAAAAGAGCAGTCTCCATCATTGATAGCCACATATTCCAGCACTGCTGCATCCCATACAAAGGCATAGTTCCCATGTTTCACCTGCAGTAAACAATGCAAAATATTAGATGATGGGCTGCCAAGTCCAAAAGGAGGCCAATGCACAGGTAAAATGGTTGCAGCTTCGGCACAGTCTGCCATTTAAAGAGACTGACGTTTGAGTGCCTAACAGTTGTCAAAACAAAAAAATGCACCAAGACTGGTACCATGTGGTGCTTTGGTTGAGCAGCTCAGCAAAAATGGAAGAAACACGATTAGAGAGCAACATGCTATCAATGAAATAGTACCGTGCAGGAAACTTTTACTTTCCTTACTCAGGGAACAAGAGGAAACATCAGGCTTCCTCCATCAGCATCACATTCCACCCCAAATCTTGGACCGAGATTTTTCCTTTGAACCATTAAAACAACCACTTAGAGGGAACACAGGTATTTGCACTGGGTAAAGTATGGGAGGGTATGCGTGGGTATCCAGATGGAAGAGCACAGTTCAGGATGGTGCACATTTCAGTTATGTTTCAAGATGCTGTAGATGGCATGAGCACTCATTTGTCTTTTGGACTGTGTGCATGATTGTGGGCAAGATAACATCAATAAAGTTTTTTTTTCCTGTTTTTATTTTCCTCCTCTCACAGCTAGAGCCAACACAAAGGATTTTACATATCTCCAAACAATTTTGTACAGCAAGAACATGTTTGGAATTTATCTTAAACAGAATGACTTACAACTCCTTATCTCCCTAAGCTTTTGGAATAATATTTTAATAACCACGATGTTTGAGACAAATCTTTTTTTTTTTTAAACTAATATATGGAATGTATACAAAATTTTAGAACATATTCAGAAAAAAGCTTTCAAAAACAGACATGCTGTCTAAACAAACCCTTCCCTATTTCAATAAATTTTCACTTTCCAGTCAAAACAGTTCTTTCTAAAAAGCCCACTCCTCTATATCCTGTTCCAGATCATTTACCAGTTTCCTGCTTCGCTGGTCTCTACATTAGAGCTGAAGAATTACTTTGCTTTCCTCCTGCCCGTCTGCTTGGCTTCACTCAGTGTTTTCCCCATGCCATCTTAGCCAGCTATACTGTAAAACTAGGCTGAACCCATTGACTTTGTACATCTAATGGGAATAAATATGTGACAGCTAAGTGAAAAGTAAACAAAATACAAAAACGCCGTCTGGGGCCAAGCAATCCAAAGAGAATTCAAAACCAAGTCAGCATATCAAGATAAGCAATGTCAGTACATCATTTAGATTAGGCTTTGACAGTGTAGATTATGTTTTTAAAGACTGTTTACACATAAAAGTTACTGAAGCAAGCCAAACTGGCTGCTTGCTCACAAGATGTAGTGCACAAGAAACTATTGCATTTGGGACACATTCCTTCTCATGCATGATCAATCTGAATTAGACACTGCAGGCCCAGGAAGGGAACACTTCCTTTTTGCATTTGTAGACATGGTAGTGGGGGTACACAAGTAAATACCAGAGCAGAAAGGAAGCTGTATTATCTGTGGGCTCTGAATGATTGGCAGGATGTTAAGAATTATTTTCAAAATGCATATACATGCATGAATGCAGGACAGAACACTTTCTATTTGCATTCTCTGAAAATGGTCAAAAATGCTTTTTTGTCTCTCACTAGAGGTTTAAGTCTAAGTCTATCTAAATAGCCAGGGAATAAAGGATACAAATGAACTCACTGTTAACAATACAACTTGCATTCTTATCCTCGAGGCATCACAATTTACAAAGCGTCTACTAGCTCAATTTTGTGCCAATGTATTTACTCTGTACTTATTCTTCCTAAACACACTATTTAGCTAAGAAATAGAGTGACTGAGAAAAAAAGTGCTTTCGGGGAGTATTAGAAAGGATAATTACTTGGCCTGGAAGGCCAAAGAATCATGGTGAACAGGCAGCAAGAGAGGAGAGGAGGAGGCAAGAGCAGAGAGGATCAGAATGGCGTAAATAGATCCTAAAAAGGATCAGATGAACTTTCCAACAAAAACAACACACACAAAAAAGAAAGAAATAAAAGAGGGGTTCAAGTAGACAAGTGGTTTTACATAAAGGAAGTAACCTTTGGGGCTCTTTTTTGAAGGCAATGTTAGATCACGCTTTGGTCCTACCTCACCCTTTTAACACCCTGTGGCAGTGAATTCATGCAAGTGCTTATAAAGAAACTTATAAAGAAACTGCTCAGGTGGTCACGAAAAATTCTCTTGATTTGGATGCCTTTCTGTAAAACAACTCACAGTGAGAATATATAAAAGTGGTAAAAGCACTTACTGTCAATAATACCTGTGATGAAGTGGTGTATATAACATCCTTAGAGCGGATCTAATAATATCACTGTTCAGGGTCCTGCAAAGACTTTATTTCTCACTGATAAGATCACAGTGAGTCTTGGTTAATGCGCAGAAGGCAGGAAAGGGAGATTGAAGGGCCAGATGGCATCATCCCAATCATCAACCTTCAACACACGATTGCTTCATGCAGTAAAATACACTCCTAGAATTTCTGTCCTATTAATTTACAAATCTATGGAATTCAAACCCAGGCAGTAAATCTGAGTTGAAATTGTTGTGCTTACAATTGCTCTCTTTATGGAACTGTCCCTGAGGCTAACAGATTTTATTGCTATTCCATACATTTAGTTTTACTATATATATATATTTTTTTTAATAACATTTTTTGGTCATTCTGAGTTATTTGCCCTTGTATAATTCAAAATACTCAATTTTGGGGCTGACAGTTTTCAATTATCAATCAGCTTTTCTGTTACTTAGTTCAGCTGAATGATACTAATTGAGCTTTCTTTCATCTTCTCTTGCAAATCTATTATTTCAGTCCTCCCATTACCAGTAACACTACTTTTGAACTCTCTCCAAATTGCATTTTTTGGTATGAGAATAAAAATTCGTCTTGCTAAGAATCAGGATGATCAGCTCAGGAGGAATTTAATTCCATTTTTAACATATATTTCTGGAGATTCACAGATCAACTGTCTGTCCATGGATATTTCACATAGACTCAGACTTGTTTTAGTGTAAGATCATAGAATAATAGAATATCCGGAAGTGGAAAGGACCCAGAAGGACCACTGACTACAAATCCTGGCTTCACACAGGACTGCTCAAAATTCAAACCAAAGATCTAAGAATAAAGTTTTGCTGGAGTAAAGCACATCCTGATAGTTTTCAGATTTGCACCTACAGAGAATGGGTAGCTATAGAAGAAAGCCACAATGCTTAAGGAGAAGGGAACTTCAGAACAAAAAGTCAATTATATTGACTTTTATGTACTTCCCTCCTGATGTTCATGAAAAGCACAATTTTTTTTTTTAGCTTTGCAATAACCGTGCTCCACTTCTGCCCTCAAAATGAATAGCAAAAGTTCCAGCTCTGCATAATGGAAAAAATAAAAATTAAGGAGCTTACAGTCAGCCAATTATGGGGGCTAGACAAAAGAATAAATAGCGTTTTGTAACGGGTGCAGATCTCCATCCCTTGTTCTTCACTTCCACACCATTATGTTGTTGTTTTGAATTAAGATAAAGACATTTTAGGATGGTGGCAAATCTGAATGCAGCTCACACATGATTCCCCAGTGCAGGGTAGCCATGGAGGCATTTGTATATGGGTGGCATATTCCCATTCAACAGCAGCCCAAGCCTTGCAGCCTGCTAGTACATGGAAAACCAACACTGCCCTTCCCATAGCAATATGCCTGTCAGCATGGCTTGGGCTCAAAAGATTTTGGAATATCTGTTGACTATTGCAACAAAAACAAAAATAAGAAAATTGTTCATAAAGGTATTTTGAACTCATGCACTGAGCTGGTCATTAGGCAAAGCCTGCAAGGTTGGATGGTACCAGGCAAAATGCTTGACTTCACTTCTAGCTTTGTGAGCAATTTCAAGGGAGTTACTGGAGAGAGAACTGTTACAAAGAATAGGAGCCATCAGCACGTAGATGGCAAAATTATTTATCTAAGACTATTCCATTTCTATGTTCCATCACTGCACATTTACAATGTTTTTATTTGAAGTCCTGCCTGTAGATATTAGCAGAAATTTATCCTTGACGATTCCACCAAGAACCAGTAACTCATTACACAAGCATTTCAAGCCATTATGCTGTTGCATATCCACATATTTTATACCAACGCTGATGTGGGTAGTATTTCTTCTCACAGCTAACCTTTTCATGCAGAGTAGGCTGAATAACATATCTGTGTACTACGCCAGCATTGCAAATTTCAGGAAAAATAATTTTTTATTAAAAAGCAACCAATGACTGCAATTTTTCAGACCTAAATTCTTCAGTAATCTCTCTTCTACATTTTCAAATCCCCTTTAAATTAAATAAGAGAGAAGAAATTCTCACAAAGGTAAAAAAATATAAAAGAAAGAGAAAGACAAACAGAATTGGCACTTATTTTTCATATCGATCTCTTAAATGTTTCATTATACTTAAAATGTGTTACTTTCTATAAAAAGAAAAAATTGAAGCCTGAGAAATCTTAAGATTCAACTTATTAAAACTGTATTGCCAGAAAGTGATAGGACAACGCTGATTGGGCCTATTTTCTGAGTACGCTGTTCCTACAAAGCAGTGATGCTACTCCCGTGCAGCTTCATTGTAAGGCAGGCACCTAAGGCATATCTTTCCTCTCCGTGCACTATTCTCTGCCTATAAAGTTGTTAGGTGCCCTTCAGCCAAGAATACATGAACAGCAGCAGATTTGTCACCTGCATAGCAGCAGCAGCTCCAGCTCTAACCTAATAACAATCAAGGACACTGATTCATCACCCACTCCTTGAGCAGCACTCTCTCTGTGTTCTCTTTCTGTTCTCTTCTGTTGACCATTCCACTACACAGGGGAACCACAACACCAGATGCTGCTCGTCCTATGCGTAGCAATGTGGACTTGAGACATTGGCATATATAAATAATATATTTTCTGACAATTTTTACATGTTCCTTTATGTAAGTGGTAGCTGCAGACTGCAGAGGGCTGTGCTTCATTCTACAAAGCATCTTTGTGAAGCCTCTTATTAGATGAGGAGCGAAGAAAAGGGAACAAAAGCAAAAGAACATTTGCAAATGTATGAGTGAGAGCTAATATACATAATGTGGATATTGCACTCTGAAATGGGAAAAGGCAAAGATAAAATTTGTGGTAGGAGCTTAAATCTATATTTCTGTGCTGCCAGATGTTGCCAAATAGCTCGATGGCATCCGCAATGAAGGTTTTTAAAAACAGAGGGGAATGGAGACACTTTGAACTCCATAATCCTCCTGCAAGAGGCCAATCAAGTTGCTGTCTGTTAGGCTGAAGCAAAGGACAAATCTTTTGCCTTCAGAGAAATTCCAGTTTGGTATTTTGTTTTCCTTCAGGAACAAAGATTTCAAGTCTTATAGATCACAAACAATCTGGATTGTTTTGAAAGAAACAAATCTGGATAATCTCTCCCAGATCCCAGAGAAATAAAATCTCATATCACAATTTTATACAAGACTAAATCCACTAATTTAGAATCCTCTTCAGATTAAACCATCCATAGTTCTTAATTACAGTGTTGGAGCTTCTCGTCCCATACTCTCTCGCAGTACAGCATCTGTGGCTGACCTACATAATCTGAGTACAATGCAGTCATGCAGTCAGAGAGGAATAAAACAAACCTGTTAGCTCTGTGGTTACAGGATGGCTTTGTATTCCCATAGCGATAGGAGAGTACAGAATAAAATTTCATCTATATATAAAACTAATTAAATAACAATAATTTAAAAAAAACCTTGAGATGTCATTTTGCAAGCTCCATAGAAAGATGTTTAAATTCAGTGACCACATTTTGACAAACACTGAAAATTATTCTTTGTACTTCATCAGACAGGAAAGTGCCGAATCATTTCTAAAAGAATTATAGAGTTTAGCAGCCAGGAGTGAACAGCAGCAGGAAATGAACCTCTGGGGAGCCTCAGGGAAGAAAGAAGAGGTTAGAAATCCCAACCTCATCTCCTCTTCTGCATGAATTTATCTTTTATTACATTGGCATCTCAGTTTCAATGGCACAGCTATTTGCTCCAGATAAAAGTTCATCAAGAGAAGCATTGATTCCTTTCATGCAAGCTGCCACCAACTACTCGAGAAAAGCCTCACAATCGCACGTACTTTTGTTAGACCTAGAATAACTGATCTGGAGTTGGAAGAATTACTGAGGCATGAGAGTGCTGTGATGAGAGGGAGCCTTTGTGTTAGACAGCTTTTCCCGTGCTTAATGCAGTCACCTTTTGCCCCTGCACCTGAAAGTTAATAACTGGAGCAAAACAGAGTGGAGGGCAAAGGTACAGTTTCTGAGTGCAGTGGGAGAATGGAGTCAAATCTTGCCCAGGTAATCACAGCAGAGCACTAGAAAGGCATCTGGTCACACTGGTCATTGACATGAAGCTGAACCACAGGATCATTACAGCTGCTGGTAATTTCAGATGGAAGGGAAACAGGGAAAAAACACAGAAAATAAAGAACCAGCCAGGCAGGCCTTTCAGAAGTAAGGAACCTATTTCTTTTGTTATCACCTTCTCATTTACTTCATGACAAATCAGTGCTATGAGTATTACTGGAGACTATTTTAACTGTATCACCACTGAAGTTCTGTAGCAGAAATGCTAAGTCAGGCAGTTAAGTACCTGGTGGGAAGGCAGGGCCAGCCCAGGGGTGCCCAGGTGCATGCAGTAGTGGAGCCAGGATCCACCCCTTCCCACACGGGGTTTCTTGCTGGAGATCCCTGCATACCTGAGGCCTTCTGAAGGTAAGTAGTTTGTTTTCCCTTATTTCTTTGCTCACAGCATTTGCATTTGAGCAAATCCTCACTTGCTGCAGCTTCGGATCTTGCTACTCCACTGTTACTGTTGCGCTTTCCATTGCACAACAAGGTCATATGCAGAACTGCAACAAAACCATTTCAGGTACCTCAAATACTTAGACCTGTGGAAACCACGTGGCAGTCTCATTAATGAGACAAGCTTACTAAGGTGACTTCTTGATGTATTCATATTTTTGGGGCAGCTAATCTACAGTGAAAGAACACTTATCTGTGTACACTCCCACATTTTAAACCTCTTCGTTTAGGTGAAAAAGTAAAATTCTGTAGGTTAGCGTATAAGAAAAAAGCCAAGCATAGATGAATTTAGAGAAACAGCATCCCTCTTCAAATTAATTCAGTCCTGTACAATGCTAGCTTTTGTCCCACACTTGGTTCTGCTATGCTTTAGAATGGAAGCAGAATCCATATAACTGCAATTCTTAGACATGATTTCTTATCCAAAGAAATACTTATTCAATGCCAACCGCAAAGTAAAAAAACCACACACAAAAGAAATTACTCATCAACACCATTCTTAGCTGAAAAAGTACTTCAAGCACAATAAAGTTCTTTGCAAAACCACCTATATTACTGAAAAATCCTGAAGTGAAAGCTTACTTGAGGAAAAAAAGTTTCTTTTTAGAAACTTGCTTTAAAGAATCTGACGTAATCTTTAGGTTTTTGCATTACTTGAACAAGAGCTCTCCCATATTCAGAGTGATAGTTGGATTTGAGACAGTCCTTGAGTCACACAAGGTAATCTCCTACCTATCTTGTT
Source organism: Lagopus leucura (assembly GCF_019238085.1). NCBI lineage: Eukaryota > Metazoa > Chordata > Aves > Galliformes > Phasianidae > Lagopus > Lagopus leucura. The sequence continues at coordinate 17,162,924 of NW_024962264.1, read as the reverse complement.
TTCTAAACCATCTTAGCCTTCGTTTTTTGATAAGGTTTCCTGATGCCAGCCCACTGTGCCAACACAGGCTTGTTAGCTCTTTAGAGAATCCCTCCGAGTGCATTTTAGTCCTCACAAAAGACACTGAACCTAGAGGAAAGAAAATTAGTCAAATCTAGGCTAAAGTTTTCATTTTCTTTTGCATACCAGGGCCCACAGGCAGCAGCAGAAGTTGCAGGAGGACTAGCAGTGCAGCATCAAAATGCTTACAGCCTGTTCCTGAAAGTATATGCAACTTTGCTCATCTCTGAGCAGTCACCTCTTCTTATTCAAGGCTACAACACTGCGCACAAAGTGCAAGACACAGACTCCTATTTTATCTGTCTCTAATTCATCCTGACCTGCCCATACATGATAGGTGGTGAGACACCAAATAAGAACTTACCTCTGACAGAACCGAAAAAAAAAAATAATAAAAAAAAATCACTAATTCCCTTACTCTACTGGATAATTTATTCAGGACAGATATTTTTAAAGAATGATTTCTAATCCCTTCACTGTCCTGAAAGCGCAATCAACAAAAATTCCTAGGCAGTACACCTGGCACAAACTCAGAGAGGTAAGTTAAGCAATGATGAAAATGATAAATGGAGCTGGACAGAAAACAGGTTGTTTTTTGTTTGTTTGTTTTTCCACAAGAATTTCCAAGATTCAGAGTTACAGGGAAATACTGGAAAATTTCAGATGGAAAATAAAATATGCTCCAGTGGGGACTTGCTTGTTTGAAAAGCTTGATCCCAAACTGCCTTATTTTCATTGCAGTGAAGTAACATTTCAAAAGGAGAAAACATTTTGATCAAAACTTATAAATTTAGCAAGAAAATATCCTACAAGGGGATGTTGGCAATTCTAGAGCTTCTGGATGCATGAATAATGATGTTTTGTAAAAAAAAAAAAAAAAAAATCTTGCAATTTCAGTTATTGTAATATCCCAGTGCAAAACAAACAAAAATGACAGCTCTAGTTCACTTGATCTTGTTTGCAGGCATCTTTAAAAAAATATAAACATATAAATAAGATCAAGTAATATAATAAGTAATTGTTTTTCCTGCTTCACTCTAGATTTTGCGTAGGAAGATCTAGTTGCCATGATGACGAGAGCTTACATTGCACCTGAACCTTGCAAATTCAAACTCAGACACAATCTGTTCTGAAATCTTATCAGATCACAAACGAGAGGAATTACATTAAATGTAATGCAATTAGTCAAACAGTCTTACTTGTTTTCTTCATTTGAGCTTGATATGTATACTGTGTGCCCTTAGTGTGCTTTTAAAAATATCCAATACCATTGGGTTAAGTCCTAATAGTTTTTCCTACTGCAGTAAAAAAAAAAAAAAAAAAAAAAAAAAAAAAAGCATCTTCAATCAATGAAATAGGTGCACTGAAAATATTAAAGGAATGAAAAAAGTGATGGTACAGGAATTTTCAATTTAAATTGCTATGATACAATGCAACAAGGTGATTTGCCCTCTTAGAATAAAGAAGAACTTTGTGTAGAATTAGGAACATAAGATGAGATTTCTTTGGTATATGCAGGCTGACTATTGTTGCAAATCAGGGTTCTGCATGTCTAGCACGGAGAGCAAAGCGCTCAGCTAATCTTGGTCACTGCTATGTATCTTTCTTAAGTGCATTAGATAGTTTCTTGACCAGGTCTATTGTATTGGCATACTTTTCTTTCCTTTGGTACTAATTTCTAAATAGAAAGCAAGAATATTCATCTTCACTTTTGAGTGAAATATTACAGGGTGGTACATAGCTTCTCAAAAATTGGCGCTGAATTCTTGCCCAAATTTTCTGGAGAAGCAGCTGTGTGTGCATCTATGGGCACAGCTACAGTGTACGGGGGAATGGCAGGGTCTGCACACATACCCAGACAAACAGCTGTGCAGTATTTGTGCACAGATATATGTCCTTTCTCTGTTCGGTTACATTAACATCATATGCAATGCAATTGCACACATATGGGTTGTTGTTCTGAAAATATGATCCCTTCAGACACGAATGGAAGGCATATTTCCTACTGATGGACTTCTACATCAAATCCAGTGTAGCATTTGGTTGCTGTCTCATTCACATTATGTTATGAAAAAGTTCAGTTCACAAGATGGATACAAGAAAGCAGAGAGAATATAGTGCTATGGAAACACATCCTCTCAATGGATGACACATAGGAAGAGAATATTTTAGGGTACCTGAACATGATAAAAACCATATTTCCCTCATCTCTTTTGACTTCTAAGTTACAGTTATTCTTAGTCATCTTTCAAAATATTTAGAGCTCAAACGTGCAGGTTCAGTAGAAATCTAAGACCCAGAACAGGCATCCGTGTTTGGAAGATACTGAATGAGTAGTTCAGTGGACTTTGTATCTACATGGGCTAAACGATCAGACTGGAATAGGCCTAACGACATTCTAGCTGAATGAACTGAGAAATAAAACAGACCTGCAGAGACATAAAATACAACAAGAGCATAATAAAAATAAAAAAGCAGCAGAATGAGTATCATATGACACAGATTAAATCAGAACCACAATCACACAATGTACATAAAACTTGTCACAGGGTGTTAGAAACACCTCACAGCTTATAGATTTTATTGAGTAATAATACCCAAAATGCTGAAAGTGTTTTTGGATGTCTGCAGAATAAATCATGGAAAGATACAATAGAATTTGACACTGTATTTATCAAAAAACATATAATACACTCCAGGACGTAGAAAACTCCACTGGAGTTTTATTTTTAGAGTGGGTTTATTTTCAGAATAAAGTTCAAAAAAATATATTTTTTTCCTCCATTTGACTAGGAATGGATCTGATGTCCCCAAATAGTAAAATAACTCTTGGTCTGTCAAGGTTTCCCCTTTACATTATTTAGCTGACCAAGACTGGAATAGTCAAGTCAGCTTTCAAATCGGTAGATGCAAATACAGAGCTGTGGTTTACTACTGAGTCTACTTCCTTTTGCAGAAATGCAATCCAATCTGATAAAGCAGGGATACTCTCTAAACCAAAGAATGAAGGCATATTCAAATGTACAGTTCTCTAAATTGAGATTATAATTGGCATCTCTGGAAAGAAAAAAATACCACCTTGAGTATTTTCTTCAACCTCTGTCATTTCCAAATAAGTGCTATATATTACTTCAGCCAGAATTTCAGTATGAGCTCTTTTGAATTAATTTCATGTATGTCTACTTTGATTCCCTTCCATGATCTCATATCATACTCAATTTTTTTTTTGTTTCCCTGCTCTGTTTTCCATCTGCTGCTCACTTCATTACATCCAAAAGCATTTAATATTCAAGCTAATCAAGAATAAGATGCTGTTTAAAGAAAACCATCTCCTTCATTTAGCTTTTAGCACAACTATAGCATAAGCCCAGACACTCATTTTAATAATAGCATCATCTAAAGGACTAAAAGCATTTTGCAGACATTCATTTACTTATGCTCACATCTCCTTGTGTGAGAAATTATTCCTGCCTTTATTGTTACTTGCTTAATGTGCACCAACAGTATTTTTCCTGACTATGCTATGAACTGCAACATTTAAACATTTTCCTTAGCAATATTTGGGTCTCCAAGAGAGATTTACATAATAATTTGCATGTAAAGGCAGCACTTGAGCAAAATTTTAACACCTGAAGCCAAAATTTTGATTGTTAAAAAACTGTGGCTCATAAACATGTTTTTTTGTTTTGTTTTGTTTTGTTTTTTTCCATGGCAAATTCCACTATTAGAACAAGCACTAGCTGCCTGTCTCTGCTCTACTGAATGAAGTCCCTTGAAAGTGGTGGTCGGGTACCAGCACCCATTGAGAAGCCCAGCTCAGCATTCTCCTCAATGCGTACAAAATTGGGACTGCTGGCATGCATGAAACAGAATTTATAGGTTTTCTGATTTGAATCTGCCACCATCTTCTGACTACCTGCAGTGTAGGAAGCTGGCCCACACCCTCTCCTCATACTGCTGGACACAGATTATTTTTTTTCAGTGTTTTACACAGGTGACAAATTCAGTCTGATTTGGACCAAAGCATGCTGCAGTACCTTTGATCAAGCACAAGAAGGCTGTCCCAGCCATCCATCTCTTATACAAAGAAATATCCATGAACTGCAGCCAGAACTGGGTAAAGATTGATACTTGATGATTGATGTTTCTAGGAAATTTTTATCAAGGTTAGGGATAGGACTTAAGAAGGTGAAAGAATCCCAAATGGCTTGGGTTGGAAAGGACCTCAAATATCAGCCAGCTTCAGCCCATCTGCTGTGGGCAGGGTTGCCACCCACGAGATCAGGCTGCCCAAGGCCCTATTCAACCTGGTCTTGAGCACGTCCAGGGATGGGGCAAGGTGTCACATCCTAAATTTGTTTACTCACAAGTTAAGATCTCTTGCTAGAAACTTATTATAGGGGAATACTATCCTGGGCTTAGAATGATACAACAACTAGAGTTTCTCCGTGATTGGTACTCCAACCAGAACCCCTTGGTACTTACATACTTGTATAGTACCAGCTGCTAATCCATTATTGTTGTTATATTTTATTATTATTATTTTAACAGACACACAGTATTTTCCACATGCTCCATTCCGTTAGTTATACCCCTCCATGTGTTATATTCAGGAGGGAATGGGGTCTGCTTTAACTACTAATTCTGCAAACTGCCACAAACACCAATCAGCCTCTGTGCAGCAGGAGATCTTTGGAGTCAGGAATGGTAAACAGCTCTTTCTTGCCACTGTGATCCCAGCACAGGAGTCGTGCTGTCTGTTTGGATCGGGCATTTTATGCAAACCAATAGGAGAATGAAATGTGATTACAGTCTGGTTAAAAGGCTTCTTAAAACACTCCACGTGGCACTTGAATCCTCTCCTCCCTTATCTTAGCTATTAAAAAGACACTGAATTACTGCCAATCACATGTTCAAACCAGACAACTGCCACCTAACTCAAATACAGAATTGCCTGCTGGCAATTTAACTGGAGAGGAAAAAAAAAATAGTAAAAACAGTGGAAAAAAATATCATCACTCTTTAGTCCAAAGAAAGATTCTGCTAATTTAATGGAAGATTCCTAGCTTCATTTTCAGTTTCAGACAGCCAGTTTACAAATCTAGGATACCTTCCTCGATGCCATACTGTTACTTCTAAATTTTTAACCTGCTGGCAGAAAAGTTCACTCCATCTACACTTACTTCCCCCGAAAACCACTCAAAAAAGAAATGTCTCCTCAGCTGCTTGAATCAGGTCAGGCAGAGACAGCAGCAGGAGGCACCTTAATATAGGGTACAGAAAAGAAACACACTGGTTTTCTAAGGATTTTGTTGCTTATGAATGGTGCCAGGCTAACATTGGAGAATGAAAAGTCTTTTTCCATTTGCTTTTGTTATTGCCTGTCTCATCATACTGACATGCTCATCTTGAAGGTCTGAGGGATCTGGTTTTCTCTCTCTCTCACCTATTTGATCCTCTGCCCCTCCACCAGTGCTGCTGTATTGATGACTCTAGCAAGGTACAACCTGAAGAGCTGGAAGTACTGTGGATGCCGTAAGAGCCCCTCCGCACACTCCCAAAGGAGCTCAGATAGATGATGGCAGGACAGGCATCAGCAGTAACATCCTTCTGGGTCACTCCCAGCCTCATCCACAGCTGCAGTATTCACACAGAGTCCCAGTTTTCTTCAGAACATTTTCAGAGCCCCTGCAGATGTCAGAGCCCAGATGTTGGAAAGGAAAACTGCGTGAAAGATTTGGCTCTGCTGGATGTGATTTGAAACTCCCTGAAATATTTACTGGGTGCTGAAGCAGTGTGCTTGCATTTCACATCACCCCAGATGAGGCATATGGAATAAGGCTGGAGAGCAACAAAACCCACAGGAGCCGCTGCTCATGTCCCAGCCCAGAGGCTCAATGCAGCCTGACAGTCTCGCTGCTGCAGACCACGTGCTCCTGCAGTCCTTTAGAGAAACAACCCCCTGCCACCCAAACACCAAATATTATTTTCACAAGTATGATTTAAACACATAGAAGCTAATCGCATGGTTGGCAATCCACTCTGGTAGGACACCGTGCAACATTCACTCAGTCTGAACCCTTAAATCTGAAATGTCTTCTCTCCACACTTAAGCGGAAAACAAACTTTTATTTTCCTCACAGGAAATTGATATATTCCTACAAAATGGAACTCTACTAGAAGAATTCCAGCTCTCTGTAATTTGATAATTTAAGACACTGTTAGAGAGCAACCAGAAGCAGAGTTTGCATAGCTTTCATACTCTCCCAGACCAGATGTTTTAAGACTGGTCCTTAGAGATCACTCTGGCTCTACAACCTGTAATTGTGCTTAAATGCACACAGTTATTTAGAAACACAGACCTGGAGTTTGTAAACATGGGCACCATTTTGGGGAATACTCAGATAAAATGTTGAATTCCTGTTTTATATTTGAAAAAAAATTAAGACCTTTCTACAAAGTATTTCACAAGAAGGTATCTTAAACCTTCCTCTTTTTTTTTTTTTTTTTTTTTGAGATTAGGATGTCTTTAAGATCAATCTGATTTATTTAAAGCTTCCAGTAGTTAGACACTTGATTCTTACATACAATAGAGACTGGAATCATAGAATGGTTTGGGTTGGAAGGGACATTTTACATGATCTACTTCCAAACCCCCTGCTACAGACAGGGACATAGACCAAGTTGCTCAAAGCTCCAGCCAGCCTGGCCTTGAATGCTTCCAGGGAAGGGCATCCACAGCATCCCTGGGCAACCTGTTCCTGTGTCTCACCACTGTCACAACAAAGCATTTCTTCCTGATTTCTAGCCTAAATACAAAATAATTGGAATACTTTCTCTTTATTCCGTCTCTACCTGCCCTTCTAAAAAGTCCCTCCCCAGCCTTCCTGTAGGCCCCTTCAGGTACTGGAAGGCCGCTATAAGGTCCCCCCAGAGCTTTCTGCAGGCTGAATAGCCTCAGCTCTCAGTCTCTCCTCATAGGGAAGGTGCTCCTAGAAAAGGCTGATTTTGCTAAGTATGCTATTAGAGCCTTTCAGTTTAATTTTCCTGCACTATCCTTACTATTTCACTAGCGTTTCATCACCTACAAACTTGCTTATTAATGTATTGACTTATCTAAGAGTATTATTCTAAACAATTGGTATCAGAGAAGCTACAGAAACTCCTTGAGATCTCTTCTTTTGCTTTTCTATTACAGCTCTAAGACTATTAGAATTGAAAAGTTCTGATTGATTTCATGAGGGACTATTAAATGTCTCAGGCAATTTGCTACAAATGTATTTTCTGCAATTAGCTGATCTCAGGAATATATATATATATTTTTGTTTGCTTTCGTTTGGTAACAAGTTATTTCACAGAAATGATATAAATCTGCTAGGTCAAGCTCTTTCATAAGCAATTGCTATAGCAGCTCCACAAATATCAACCAACATCTCTCTGCTACCTCTTAGACTTCTCTCACCATTTCTGCTTTGTAGACTCATTGTCCAAGACATGCTTTAGAGCTGAAATGTGGTGCTTTATATATCCTATTCTCATTGCTTCTATTCATAGTTTTCTCTCTGCTGCACGTACCCTTTAGACAACCTTACATTCAAACCCATCATTTGCATTTGCTAATGCATCAAAATGCATCTGGGTTTCATTAAAATATGTTAATACACAGAAACGATAGCTGGAAACATTTAAGCAAGAAAGTGAATATATTACCAAGTTCTGCGCCTGAAGCAAGGGTGCTCTCCTGTCTCCATCTATTGATCATTAGTCAGAGCCTACATTTCCCCTGATCTGAGCATGATATGTCCCCAGTGCAGCCCACCATACTGTGAGCCTGAAGCTGGCTTCAAAGTGACAGCCAGAATTTTGGAAAGCTTTGTTGGATGGTGAACTGAAAATCTCAAAACTGATTGCAGAGATAAACAGCAAGACAGCGTGAGGGAATGGGGATAGCAAAGGCGATGTCTGACTGCATACAGAGAGATGAGATGGGGAAAAGAAGAAAGGCTCTGAGAGCTGGGAAAGAGTTGTAAGAGCTGGAATCCAAACAGAAAGAATAAGGAGTCAAAAATCAGAAAAAAAAAAAAAAAAAAAAAAAAAAAAAAAAAGGAAAAGCAAGAGGGAAGAAACAAAGTCAAGAAAATTCAAAAGAAATGAATGAGTTGAAGTTGCTGGAGTCTCTGTAGTTCCCACACACCCTTGGGTATGGTGGGTACTACTCACATCCACAAACCTGGAAATATTACAGAACCTCTACAGGAGAAGCACTAAGTTAATGGAGATAAAATGGAGAAATAAGAGCTCACAGGAGCAGAATAAGAGATCTTTCATGTCTCCTGTAGTTACATGAGAGCCCTCCAGACACCCAACTACTCCTCTCTATCAGGCATTTTATAGGATTTTTCTCTCTTAGGATAACAAGATTCCAAAAGAACAGATAAGGGCATGGCCACACCACTCTACCGTGGAGAGGGAGGCAAGACCCAGAGACAGTGCAGCAAGAAGCAGTGTCTCTTGTTTTGCATAAGTGAGGAAAGGAGGCACCAGCAAGGAAAGAAATACGATCCATATTTCTATTTCCTCTGGAAGCAGTAATATTCAATGGATATTTTCCACTGATTATTTTGAAAAAAGGTCTACAGAATTAGGTCTGGAAACAAAAGAAAATAGGTAGTTGGTTAAATTGCCCAATTGCAATTATCTTTGTCACCTTCCCACAGCAAAATGGCTACAAGAAGTTCTTTGGATTAAGCACCAGAGAAGTCCTCAAGAACTATATTTTACTTAGCCCAAACTTTGCTTCCTCAAAGGTTGCACAGAAAGCGCACACATTTGAGGGGCAAAACCAGGAAAGTCTATTCTTAGGAACTTGTAACTTCCATAAGGAGTCTTTCTTGCTAAATAAAAAGCTATCTCATAGACCTAAAGGATTACAGGACTTGTAATGTCACATTCATCTCAATTCCCACTATATCAAGTCAATGACCACTTGCGAAAGAGGAATGACATGCAAGCAGCACATTCTGCTTCTGAAAACAGTAGATGCTAATGAAGCAAAGCCACAAGAGCTGAGCTGAAAGTCACCCTGCAGTAATACAACCTGAGATAACATACTGCTACTCAAAAATCCCAACACAAGTTGTAGATACACAAGTTGAGGTTCACTGCGCTAATATCATCACAGCAGAGCTTGCTTACTCCTCCATGACTTTTGGTCACACAGTTTTTTTTTTAGAAACACTAAGTCATAAACGGAAGACTCTAAGAAAATATTGTGTATAGGTTTAGTAATAGCACAAGAAGTAAATTTCTGTTGGAAAAAACGGTAGAAGTTTATAGTCTAGGAAAAAAAAATCACCTGCATTGTATTTATGTTTTATCATCAGAAGCCATGTCAAGACAAAAGTTGCTCCAACAACAACACCAAAATGACTCCCCAACAAAACGGCCCTCAGAACATTTCTACCCCAAAGGGTTTCTCTCTCAAAGCCTTCTCAGGATTTGCAGCTGATAAACAGAAATGAGAACATCATCTTGTTTTGCTTTTAATTGAGAAAATAACAAATATATCTACAAAGACATCTCCTGTTCCGCACACTTCACCAAAGCCCATATTTCATTCATGAGATGGTTTGTAACAGCACCCATGAGAGCTGTTTCTCTTTTAGGCCTCTCCTCTGCTACCACATAGTAAATACAGTCATCACATAAGGAACGCTCAGAAAACTTTTATGGAGTATGACAACAGCATTGCTCTGTTACACCCCAACTATAGTTTCTTTCTTAGGGGTAACTAAAGTAGCATACTTTCATCATCTGTCTCTGTTTAAGTCACTCTTTCTCCCAAGTGCCCCCATTAAACACAGTGTGGCCACCTGAGAGAACTTCAGCAGAAGAAAAACGTTAGTAATCAAATTTCATTATTCTAACATACTCATGGTCTGCTTTCATAACCACAGACCACAAATGAACCTTATTTTAAAATTATTTCCTAATTGTCAAATTTCTTACCCGCCTTTCCCTTCCAAAATTTCCCACTCCCTAAAAACCTCCACTTCAGAACAGGGCTTAGCATTTCTGCCATTAATTACTTGTCAGTGGAGATGCAATCAACACCCACATCGCTTAGTTAGTCAGAAATTTGGAATCGCTGATATATGGTGGTATAGCAATTAGACAGTTCAATATGATAGGAAAAGTATTACAACAAAGGGATGATAACAGAAGGACCAGCACCACCACAGAAAGGTAGTATAAAGAAAGGGAAGAAGACTGCTCACCCATAGCAGAAGACTCCAGGTTTGTAGGGGAAAGCTTCACCAAGGAGAGATCTCAAGAAAAGATTCTTCCCTAGTGGCAGTCAGCCCTTAAACAGGGTCTAGAGGTGCAGCCAGGCTTCACTCCTTCCAGTCACACAGCTGAATTGCCTTGACCTGTGCTCCCATGGTTGACAGGGTCTTTTCCACAGGTGCTCAATCAGTGGTTCAGGCCGTGACTCAGGAGTTCCCATACAAATAGTCAGGATTACAGTGCTTAGATAGGACATAGAAACATTTCTACAGAGTTGACCTACCATCAGGACAGGATGCGCTCCAGGATTTACTTTCTTGGCACCATCCTCATTAGTTCACTTCTAAACGAAAGAAACCTCAAGTGAGATCTCCACTGACAAACCTTTGTCAGTGGAGATGAAGGCGCCCCTCTGGTCTGTCATGTGAAAAGATGACTACAGGGTCAGAAATAGCCTAAGGTGAAAAGAACTCGATGTCTGGCTGTCAGGATGAAGTGTGGGAGCCCCTCCCATCTCATGCCCAGCCCTCAGAGGACTGTCAGCTATTCTGTTTACAGCAGAAAAAGTCTGATCTCAGTTCTCTGCAGAATGGTAGTCTACAACAGTCAAGCAAAATTAGTTCCGTGGGGTATTATTTTACCATTTCTTATATTCTTTTTCTTTGTTTTTTTCTTTGTTTTTATTGCCTTTTCCAGCTGCGAAACATGATCTTATTGTGATAGGTACTGTACAAAATAAGCCACCAAGAAAAATAGCTTCCCAGCCTAGACACTCCCAGCCTTTCTCTAGAGAAGGAAATTGTCTGTCTACAATAGTTAGGAATGAAAGCTGGGCACTTAAATTAGGCCCCCAAAGTTACATGCAGTGGGAACATTGTTGTAGCCATGACAGTTTGATGACCTAAGTGAAGCAAAGTTTTAAGAAAAAAGTAAAGAGAAGAAGGGATATAACAGGGTGGGATGCCTAAATAACCTGGTCTTCAAAGCCTCATCTGAGAGCAAAAAAGAAAACTTCAAGATTATTAAAATGTCTCTGAAATGCAATTACATATATAAGTGAGATAATCGAAGAGAAAAATGTAGCTGGCAACAAAGAAGCTGTACCAGTATGAGAAAATAAGGACTGTTTGCTCAGTCAAAACATTTTTCCTCCCCCTTCTTATTACTGTACTTGTTAGAAACTTTAGCTCCTATGCTCATCTTTTGAAGTTAGGCTGTATGTTTTCTTTGAGTCTTCTTCTCTGGAGATATTCAAAACCTGTCTGGACATCTACCTGTGCAACCTGTGCTTTCCCGTATCCTGGGCTCGCTATAGAAGTCCAGGGGAGGGGATCTCCAGAAGAGATCCTTCCCCACTGATAGTCAGCTCTTAAATAGGTCTAGGAGAGGTGGAGCCAGGCTTCACCTGTGCTCCTAGGGCTGACTCATTGCTCACCTCAGGTGATCAATCAGAGGTTCAGGTAGTGATTCAGCACTTGCCAAACACTCTGATAATGGGTGTGTTCATGAAATTGGTTTATTGTGGGTTATAGTAGTTCCTCAGTTACATCATATCTATGATAGTATTTAGATTGCTATAGCATTAATTCTGTCTCTTCTTATTTGGCAGTTATAAAGTAAACTAAATGAAGGGAAAGAGCAGAGAGTAACAACAAAACAGAGTGGCTCAGTGGATAGGCTGTGGTCATAGTACACTAGAGACCTAGTTGTCAAGACTTTTCTTAGTGCAAGAATAAAGGAGAACATGAAGGCATTTAGAGAAGATGACTGCCTGGAGGGAAAACTTCTCCCTTGGAGAATGCAGAAATATGGTTAAAAGAGAAAGGAGTTGCACTCTTGCACTGGAAACTCACAATAATGATTTTTCTGTTCAGAAATATGAAAACTACAAGTGGAGTGCCAACTGACTGTGAGGGGCCTTGAAAGGCAATACAGGCACCCTCTTTTTTTTGTTTTGAATGGGGGGGGGGGGTTGGGGGGTGTGCATGCAGGAGCATTTTCAGTAGAACTAAGCGCAGTGTAAAGTTCAGAGAAATCTGCTAAAAATTGCTATATTCCAGAACTGGAGGTTGTATGGCTAAATTGTATCTTATGAAGGGTAAACTAGCAAAACTTACACACATTTGTATACAAGAATTAAGACAAGAGATAAACTGATAATGACTGACATCAGAATATAAACCTGGGCAAGAAAAAGCCACAAGAAAGAAAATGGAAAGTAAAACCAGATGGAAGATATAAAGCTAGCTACTATAGGATTTATTTATATTGAACTAAAGTGAGACACCCATGAAAGACATTAGAGCAAAGCGCACATGTTTAATTTCAGATACAAAGAGGTCAGTTTCAAACAGGAAAAACAGAACTGCAAGGTTTTGGAGTTACCAGCTGACTTCCTTTGGTTTGAGAATCCCCAGGGATGAGTTACAGATAGAAAATACTATGGTCTCAGGAATAGCATGGCCCACAGAAACTGAACAGATCTCAAATATTCTCCAAAATAAGAGAGGACTAAGAGGGAGAGCAAGCAAAGACAGTCATGGATGGGAGAACGGCCTGTCACCACAGCAGGATGCCTCTTAGTGACATCTGAGACTGCTAAAAGGACTGGCAGGGATTTGCAGATTGAAATTTAAACAGAGGTCATTAGTAACTTGGATGGAATTGTGGTGAGAGCACAAGGTGGAAAGTACATTTGGGAGCACATAAGATGAAACAGAAGGTGAACTAACATCAAGTTTTCAGGAAATTTTAGAGATGAAAGGAATACAGCACTCGCTGGCTTGGTTGTTGGATGGATACATGTGTGCAGATCTATTTTTTGATATGCAGACTGACTCAAATTTTGCCTTAAATTGTGAATGGAATAAAGCCAAACTGCATAAAATAAGAACTTCCACAGGTATTCTACTCCAGATAAAAATCACTAGAAAGTCCAAGTTAGATCAAACTTTGGAATATGTTTTGGAATATTCATGAGGTAGAGGAAGCCTTTTGCTGAGCCCACCTTAAATACTGATAAAATGAGGCAACGAGAAGCTTTACATTTCACTTTTGAAACTAAATCCAGAATCTTCCTTGTGCTCTGTTAACCATCACAGTTCAGTTATTAAACATCTCAAACACCCTGATCCCAGGCTAATTCAGATATCTAACAGCCTTTTGATAACACCTGAAGGTAAGATCATACTACATTTTCAGTGCTTTCTGGCCAGATATTTAGTAATCTGCATTTTTTTCACTGTTGTTTTTTTGTTTTAGCACTAGATACAAAAGCAAAGATACACAGGATTGCAGAAGAAAATCATTCTCCAGGCTGGTTGTTCTTTAGGCTTAAGCAAGTTGTGATAAGCTTGTTAGAAAAGTGCTTTGCAAGGAAATATAACCCACTCCCACCTTAAACTGACACACTGACAAACTGTGGTACTTTGAACATTACAGTGCCAGAGGATCGTGCATTCGTCCTGTCATTATTAACAGCACGCTGATGGTAAATTGGGCTCAGACTTGGAGTTGAGACTTGCTTTCCAGGAAGAGGCTGCAATACCACAAATAAGACAGAGACAGACCATCTGTGACCAATCAAAGCAAGGATGGCAGGTGAGTTTGGTACCCCTAAGCACCTGTCAGCTCCAAACCACAGACCATAAGGGAAAAGGCAATTGCAAAATAAATACATTGCACCCTCAGCTGAGGGACTGAAACATCAATGTCTTAAGGATACTCCTGAACATTATTACTGGTGCAGAAGCAACAGAACATCTCATCTGTCCAAGAAGAATCACCTCCAGAGGCAGAGAGAAACCAGCATATGAGTTGATAATTAGTTTCCTAACCCAAAACTTCGCAATGCAGCTGATCCCTTTGGAGAGAAAACATACAGGAGATTGGAGTGCAGTACCAGCATTTTTATGTGCTCTTGCCTTTTTCATTTCTTATTTGTTCCACTACAGAACTACAGTATGGGTTCAATATCTAAAAAGTCTGCTTGGCTATCTCCTGTTTTTGATGTTCTTTTACTGGCTAGCTGCATTGTCAGAGATGTCTATAACATCGGACTTGAAAATATTAACTAGGTCTCTCTGTAATATAATGAGCGCATCTGCTACCAGAATGACAATTTCAATGGCAAGTTGGTAAATAAATCAGATTAATTACCTACTTTAGGAGTTTTCTGCCCCATCAACAGATGCCATTACTGTTGCAAAGGAAGAATAACTATGTCCCAGTCATTGATAATTTGTTCTAGCACAGATATGCAAATTATTATTACTCATTTCCTCCCCAGAAAAATCACCTCAGAAAAGCTTTGTTATGGCCTATTCATAAGTAGTTTAAACAATAATGTTATTACTGTTAAGAATATTCTCAGGAATGTAAAACTGTCATCCTGGAAAAATGAAAAGCCTCAGCAATTGTTCGCATGTTTCCAATACAGGTAAAATGACAGGAAAATGAAAATATCAAGACTAAATTTCTTTTGATATTGTGATCAGTTTTAGGGAGGAAATATGAATGCACTGGAATTGAGAGAGTAAAATGAGTTTCTTGTATTGCACCATCCAAAAAACATTAATTATCCTGGCAGTCATCCTCAAGTTTCCTACAAGCTACATATTTTGCACACAGAGTTAAACAGACTGAGGTTACAAATGCATTTTGATTCTGCCTATGTAGCCTGGGAGAGGAATTTTCCACTTTATACTGCTGAGAAAAACGGGAGAGGCTGTAGGCTACAGTGTCTTGTTCAGAGGAATGAGGTGGGAAGGATAGGGCATTAGGCACTATTATACTCTAGGGAAGAAAGAGCAGACAGGGGCACAATGGAAGCACTTCATTATATTTTAAATGGGAATAGTTCCAAGGATAGGAAAGCCTGTGGTGCTTGTAAAGGATTAAGCAGGGTAATGTGCTTTTTAAGAAGACATAAAGAGGTATGTAATGTGATATGTTTAAGCCTAAATGATTTTCTTGGAGTCCTCAATGAATGTTTAAGCAGGCATGACTTAGGCCTTGGTAAATCCCCTCTGAATAAATAACTTCCCTGAAAATCGAGATTCCTTTGACGGAACGGGATGTATATTTCATAACCTATGCAAAAAAAAAAGGGAAATCAATTTGAGATACATGAAATACTTAGGAATAATAAAGGAAAAAAATAAAAGGAGACAAAAGTGACTATTCTGGAATAATCCAAGCATATACAGGAATACAGATAACTCTCCAACTGTTTTGATTTCACAAAGCAGGAAGGCCAACAGCTGAATGCTTCTCTTGCTCTGATATAGATCTTCAACTGCTTTTTGTTTTCCTTTGAGAAAAGAAGAGACAATAACCTACAGAAATCAGAAAAGTGCCTGTACTCTTCAGGCTTTCTCCAGTTTGAGGTATTCAAAACTGCTGTCCTTTCAAGGTAAATCCAACCAGCTGCTGTCTAACAGGACCTGATATACATGTGTAAACTGCTGTTCACGTGGATGCTCAATGATGTGTATGCATTTCATTTATGAGGACAGAAGCAATATATATCAAACATCAGAAACTTAAATTAGCACAATTTTCCCATCCTTTTTTTCTTCCCTGCCTTACCCTCCCACCAGGAAAAACAAGTCAATGCTGCAGACATTCCGTTGCAAAATGGGATTGTATAATCATTGTCATTGGGCTACAACTTGCTCTCACTTGCACAGGTGACTACAACTTGCTCTCACAGGCACCAACTTCTCCATGAAGTCTCTGGCCCAGCAAATGCACCTTCTTGCTGAGCAAGAAATAATACACTGAATACATCAGCATTTGATCCCCCTCCTCCTGTTTAAAGATACATTCTACTGCTACTTTCCTCCAAATATTTGAAGAACAGAAATGAGATAAAACAGTGGGATTTGAAGATATTAAAAAAATGCTTGGTTAAGCCTTTTCAATATCCTGATGCCTGACTGTCTAAACATGTCATCTTGTGATGGGTACTTGCAAACTCTGTTCACTTCAGAGAGAGTGCAGCAGGGCCTGGACATCCCACTGTTATGCAATGCTTTCATATTGGTTAACAAAGCACAAAGGGACACCCAGTGGTTCGTTTTGTCCAGAACTATAATCTGGTTGTGTTAGTGGCCCCAGTGCAGCCTGTTAAATTCATTCGAAGCTCCAAAAAGCATTACAAAGTATATATACAAGCAGAGAGGACCCACCGATTCCTTCCTATAAAATGTTGTCTTTCAAGCTATTCCACAGATCATAGTCCCTGCCTTTCATCAATTAACTTTTGTAAAGGATACCACCCATAAAGCTGGTCAAGCACTGGAACAGGCTTCCTAGGGAGATGGTTGATGCCCCATGCCTGGCAGCATTTGAGAGTCACTTGTATAATGCCTTCAGTAACACAGTTTTAACTGTTGGTTAGCCCTGAAGAGGATGGGTAGTTGCACTAGGTAATCTTTCAAAGTCCCTTTCAACCTAACTGTTCCATTCCACTCTACTCTAATTTCCCATGCCTAAGAGAAGCTTTTATCATCACATTCATCTTCCAGCTGAAGGAGAAGTATCTCAAATGATTCCTGAAAGGGACAGCTTCAGTTGTATTTCTTGTGTTTGCTTGTAAATCAACAGAACTTTCTTCCTGAGCAATCCAAATATGATCTCCCAAAAGCTTTCATGTGAACAGCAGTTGGCGGATAACCTTTATCTCTGTTCTTTCTGTAAGGGAAAAGGAGGAGAGAAAATGCACACGCATAGGTGGATATGTATATTCTTTGGAATCAAGCCCTTAGGTATTTTAAAATTGGAGTGTGTCTGGCTTGCTCACATACTGCAGTTTGGTTGTTTGACATCACTTGCAAGTGTTTATTCTTGGGAAGCAGAAAAATGGGAACCCAACAAAACCCAGACAGTTTTGATGGTGTAGGTTTTAAGACAGCAACTGCCACATTTCCAGGAATTAGAAATCAAAGATTATAATCCAGAATTACTTTCCAGTATGACACATCTGTTGTTTTTCCAGGTAAAAGCAATTTGTCAACACACTGCTGACTGTATTGAGTGCTATGCTAAGTGTGCTCTGGTTTTTGATTCTCCTGAACCCTCCAGTGTAATCTGGGAAGGAAACCAGGAAGTTCTTATAATACAAGAGGAAAACCCTATCTCTACCAGTTCTTTGTAAACTGAGCTAAAATGTGTATTCTTAAAAAAAAAAAAAAAAAGCAATTTTATCCAGCCAACAAATCTTCAGACTGTTGTCTTTTTTTTTTCTTGTTTTCTCAGCTTACGCCTTTTTCTAAAGGAGTTTCAAAAGCGCAACTCCCCACTCACTCATATCATTTTGTCCTTCACACCAGAAAATATGATACCAGTTATACAGAGTGAACTAATGATTGTTAAAACTCCAAACCACCTTTGTTCCTTTGTGGTTCCTTTATTACCAAGAGATAAACAGTGTTTCAATCATTCTTTTGAACATAGCATTTCCTTTTGAGTGTTTGTGTTGTGTCAAAACACAGAAATTACATGTTGCCCTGGCAAATGGATTCCAGTGAAAATGAAACACGGGGTTTGCTCCTGTTTTTAGAAGTCTTTAAATCAAACTTTAGATAAAGTACAACTTCATGGATATTTGTCCTGAATAATCAACACATTTTCAAATTTAAAATAAAATCTGCAAAACACAGTATTGACAAGTTTGATTTTAAAACTTAATGGGAAGACATAATGGTAGGGATAAAAGTTTATACTTTGACACCCATTAACCACTATTCACTTACACTGACCTGCTTCATGAACTACTGTTCTTATAAATGCCCTAGCTGTTAATTGAAAGCAAGGGAGGGAAACGTTACATTCACCAATGTTCCCACAAAGATTGACTCAAATTATGTTTCCTCAGTTAAAAGCATTATAAAATTTGTTGATCATTTTGTTCTACCCTCCTCTCTTGAAACATACGCGATTCAGACTTAACAGAAAATCAAGATTTTCAGTGTTGGAAGCGTACAGAAGTTAATCAATGTCTTGTATCAAAAGTGCTTTGAACTTTGTACAGTACATTGCCATGCATCTTCTGGCATTAGCAGTCCAGTGATCCTATACTCATTTTGCATCCTGACAAATGCTTTCATCTCTCCTACCTATAAATCCTTTTCAGAGCGAACACTCTAAGTACTTACATTTTAAAACTTAGTTGAAAACAAGTTACCTCACTGAGAAGTCCAAATCCTCTAGGCTGATACAATGGGCTTGCAAAAATTGGTACAGGGCATAATCATTATCTGGATGCCAGTTCACCCCTAACAGTTAAAAGCAACAACTAAGCAAACCTGGTGTTTACAAGTGAGTCTCCAAATGAAAAGAAGAAGCAAGTCACAACAATACCTTCTGAATGCCTGCAGTCGACTCCAAGACATTGTTCTCTGAACCGTTACTTCTGTTAATCATCCGCCACATTTGGGAATACATGCTGTCCCTCTCAAAAGGATTCATCCCTTTCACTCGAACGTGTTCATAGACTGCAGAGTCCAAGACAGTGCCATAAGGAATATCCGTCTGCCTTGAGAGATCCTGGAGAGACCTTAATTGTTGGTACAGAAAAGAAACATAGGAGACTTAAAGCTACGTTTTCAACAGAAAGATACTGCAGGCAAGAAAAAGGCAATGTATAAAAAAAATGGCTGTGAAGCCAGTTTCTTTCTTTTTCTTTTTTTTTTTTTTAAAGACGACCTGAGTCTGAGCATTTTTGTGCTTTAAAAATACAAAAAGGAATATGAAATGAAAGGAAGGGGTGGAAAAAATGAAAATGAGTGAAAAGAGAACAACAGGGGCAAAGGGGAGAAAGAAGTGTTGCAGTCTCTCCAGCCAAACGTAGCAGATTAACTGTGTTAAATTCTCTTAACGGCTACACTCACCAAAAACAGCTTTCTGAGCTACCAGTTCATGTGGCAAAGAAGAGCTTTTTGGTGCAATTCCTGTGCTGAACAATGCACCCGCCACACAGAGCAGATTGCATCCTATACAATTTTCAGCAATGAGATGATTTCTCCTACAGTTTCATGAAATGCCTCTCTATTGTGGTTCACGTTACTCTGATAGATTTGCACTACTTTACATATTATGTAGTCTCATTTTTTCCCTACAAACAGAAAAATATTAACCAGTTTAGAAGCTTCTAAAACACCTCAAATACAACTTTGTCAACCTTGCTTTGCACTTTATATATCTTTACAGTCTTTTATCTATCTATCTATCTATCTATATATATATATATATATATATTTATATATCTTTACAGTCTTTTAAGTCTCCTTACCTCCTGGCCTTTATTTTTCTGTCGTACAGAATTACTCTCCCATACCTTTGTTTCTTAAATGGCATTTCAAAATAACTATTACAGTACAATCTAGTGCCTAAAATCCATTACAGCTTTCCTGGTACAAACTAACTTTGTATAAACTGCACAAATCTAATGGATGACACCTAAAGACAAATCAAGGATGTGAGTGCTGTCTTAAAGCAAGTTATAGCAAATTGTAAAAGCTCTTTGCAGATGCAGAAAATGCAAAGTCAATGGTAGGAAATTCATTAAAATCCAAGATGCATTTTTGAAACAAGTAAATTCAGAGGCTAGAAAAAGGATATTGCATAGGAGAAAAAATATGAATTCTTAAGTGTCCCAGAAATGACACCAAAGACAACACATCTTGAAGGATATGTACACCACTGAGCACAACAGAAAGGAAGAAAAGAAGGAAGAAATCAATAGAGACCAATGGAAAGGTTTTAGAGGTTCGCTGAGTCAAAGAGAAATCCTTTGAAATTCAGATATATAGGCAAAGAAAAGCATTGAACAAGAGGTAAATTCTTAATAGATAACATATAGCAAATATGAGAAAGGGATAAATTAAAAAAATTAAAAATCTATTTAAAAAATCTAAAATCCTCTCCTCTGTCTCCAACAAGAGGGCATTCCTCTTCAAGAACACAAGCAATAGGAAAATGGTAAAGAACCAGTACACGTACAGGATTATCAAATGAGATCAAAACAGCTGTGAGATGAGGCTTTTACTGAAGCTGAGCATATTGGTCTCCTACTACATAACTGAGATTTGCCCTTTTCTGATGAAAAGAAAAAAAAAAAACAAAAATGGGAGACTACAGTAGTCTAATGTGTCAGGAGATTCCTAAATTATTTGCTAGCAGACAAATTTACTCATAAACAAAACACTAGACAAATAGATGAAAACAAAACAAATAAAATTTAAAGATAGTCATTAGGTAGGTTTCTTCAGGGAAAACAACATTCATCTTAAAAATTACTAGAAAAAAATCAAAAGATTTTAAGAGGTCTTCATCAGACAATATAAAGAAGGGGGAAGTATGGACAGGTAAGAAGGAAGGAATTTAGGTAGGGATTGCTTGGGAGCACTTGACATAGAAGTCCATGGGACCTGAGCGGTTTCACAAAGTGCACTGGGAGAGCAGACCTTATTTCTTGCAAGACTGCTCACTATCACCTTAAAAATGCAATTGAGACTGAGGGAGATCCATCCCCCTCATCTTGGAAAAAGGACATAACCAGACCGTCTTCAAAAATGATCAAAAGTGTGATTTAGGGAACTAAGCTCAGCCTTGATTCAATTTCCAACCAACATGGAGTGAGGTTCTCTTGAAGCACGTTTCTAAGCATATGCAGGAAAAAAAGCTGACACAGGTTTACTAGGGCTTACTCAGGCTTAACCAACTGGATTGCTCTCTCCTTTAATAAAATGACTGAGTTTGTGGACAAGACCAGCACAATGGCTGCAAATTACCTTAAGTTTAGCCAGCATTCAGTACTGTCTCCCAAAATATCGTTATATCTAATTTATGTTATTAGGCCTGGCAATGCGGAAAAATCAAATGGCTGAAGGTACAAAGCTAGGAGGAGTGGCTGACAGACTAAAAGGCTGTGCTGCCATTCAGTGAGACCCGGAGGTTGGGAGGAGAGGAACATTAGAAGGTTCTGCAAGGGCAAAAGTAGAATCTCACACCCAGGGAGGAATAATTGCATGCATCGGTACAGGTTAGGGAAAGGAGCTCTGCAGAGAAGGACGTAGTTGTCTGGGTAGCGAACAGGCTGGCCATGAGCCAGCAGTGTGCTTCTGCAACCAATCAGGGCTATTCTGGCATTCACTAAAAGGATCATGGCCAGCAGCAGGATGAGGGAGGTTATCCTCCCTCTCTACTGTACACTGGTGAGGCTGTACATGGAATACCACGTAAAGTACCAGGCTCCTCAGTTCAAGAAATACAAGCAGTTCCTAAGAGAGGCCACTGCCATGGTGACAAAGATGACGAGAGGCTTGGGGCATCTCCCTTATGAGGAATGGCTGTAAGATCTGGGACTGCTCCACCTGGAGAAGAAATAATACCTAAAGGGTGGTGCCATGTGGATGGGGCCAGGCTCTTTTCAGTGGTATCTTGTGACAGGACAAAAGGGGACACAGTAAGTTCTGTATGACATGAGGAAAAACTTATTTTGAGGATGTCAGAGCACTGAATTAGGCTGCTCAGTCTGAGAGTCTGTGGAGTCTCTGGAGATACTCAAGACCCATCTGGATGCTTTCCTGCACAACCTACTTTAGTAGGGAATCTGCATTAGCAGGGGGATTGGGGCTATTCAAGGACCTACAATTCAGTGTTTCTGTGAGTTTCCAACTGGATGATCATGCTCAAATAGTAGTAGTTAGTGGGTTGTATCACACCTGGAATCCAGTTACAAGTATCACAAGTACAAGGGAATGTATCTCTATCAATATCCTGGAAGAGGTGAGGAAGCATCCTGTTACCAGGTTGCGGGCAGCATGACATAGGCACCTCAAGGACAAAGCCTCCATTCTGATGAACCTAGAAAAAACTGGAGGAAGAGGCAAACAGGAACACTGAAATTCAGCAAGAAATGCAAAGCCCTGAACTGTGGTAGGAATAATGTTCTGCAGCAACCCACTCTGGGACGTGGCTGTCTGGGCAACAGCTCTGCAAAAAGGCATTCCAGTAGATAGAAGCATGCCTTGCTGAGAAATACTTAGTTTCACCATTACACAAAGTGTTGTGTAAAAAGAAGGTGCATCACAATTGCATTTATAGGCTACATATCTGTCAAAAGCGTCACTGACAAAAGGCACTAGACTAATGCAAGATGCTATATTCATCCATTCTTTATCAGTGCTGCCGCTGCCAATTTGCTTCTGTATCTCCTGACAGTGCTCAGAAGTGCAACAATCTGTCACAGGATACATATTGTAATGTCTGGTAATTGTTGTGTTATTTGTCATACATATTACTAGAAAAGTACACAGAAAGTATTTATTGAGTCCCCAGTTCCTAACACCACCATCTAGCAAAACTGCAATCATTACTGGACTCTGCATAGCTACATAATATCTACTGTAACAAGCAACAAACGTTTTTCTGAAATATAATTGCTAACAGGTACATAAATGATACATATAACTGCTGCCACAAACAGCACAAAAGGAAAAAGAGCTCCTCTCTATATCTAGCAGCTGTAAAAGCAACCTTAATATTTTCATGTGGGAAAAAATGCTAGACATAAGCAGCTGGTCCAGAGGGGTACTACAGAAAAGCATGGAGGACTTCTCATTTTATCATGGAGAAAGAAGTGAGAGTGCCATCACACCCAAATGGATCACCAGCAGAGAAATGACAAGGATGATTATGTTGACGCCTTCAAGAAGGTGCATCCTAGCTGTCTATTCTGGCATTAACTACAGCCTGCAGCTCTTCACTACTTGGCGTTCTATACTACAACAAAGGATGCCTCTCAACTTCCCTGTTCCTCAGCTTTGCACATTGTAGGCAGTGCTCTACACTGAGAAAATAACAGTAGATAGATGACAGTAAGATGGGTTTAAACTCTACAAATGCGAAAAATACTGAGGCCAGCTGAAAATTCCACTCACTGGTTCACTCAGTCCTATGCTGAGGAGTGAAAAAGGTTTGCAGACTCTGAAATGCCGGTGTGCTCACTGCTGTGCAGACAAGCTGCAGACAGGGAAAAGACTTATCACACCATTGACTACATCCCCTCACACAAACATGCCCAGTGGGATCATAATATGTATGACCTATTTCAGAAAGTGAGTTTTAATAACCAACATCTCCACAGACTTCCACAACGACATTCACAACCTAGCAGCCAAGTTATTGCAAAACAAAGAAAAGCAGCAAACCTTGACAGAACTAGTAAAATTATTAAACCATAGAGGTTCCTTCCTAAGAGAAAGATTTTTCTTTTGCCTCCAGCCTGGTTTGCAGGTTACACATTGCTTGATGTACCTTTATTCCTGGATTAAACAACTCATTCTCTTTTCAGACAACTACACTTAGCGGAGTCAAATGCTAAGTCTCAGTGTGTTACAGCTTGAACACACAATTGCCAGATGAGACCTCAGTAAGGAAAAAATTCTAGTTAAAGTATTGTATTTATTCATACTGATTATTCTCTGATGCAGCATTATCTGCTTCAGCTGAAGATTTAATTTTGCAGTAGTTTTACCGATTTCAGTTCAAACATCTGCAAAGCAAAGTAGATGTAAGATATGTAAGAGTATTATAAGCCCACATTTTAAGAAATTCTCTGTTTGGATTTCTTATTTCAAAGCAGTATGATGCAGAAACTGTCAGGTCATGACCTGATAAAGGGGCATGATCAGCCTTGGGAGCACATGTGCAAGCAATTACCTTGGGCAATGGGAAGGGGTGAATCCAGGATACATTCCTTCCTAACTTCATTTAAGGGCTGGCAACAAAAGGAGAAGCATACCTACTTGGAGGCCGCCTCCTTTCAGATTTCCAGTGAGCCATGATCTTCAGAAAGAATAAGCTATTCCTTTTTTACTGAGTTTATTACTGCCCTTCCTGGGTAATCTGATACCAGTTAAAGATAACTCTACCAACTGCTGCCTATCCACGCATACAGTAGCAGGAATGTTTAAAATCTAGTAAAAAGTAGAATTTGAAAAATTGCTATGAAGCTAAACATCTGTACCTAAGCTTGCATTTATACAAATTCTACTTACAAGTAAATGACCACTCAGTGCAATACACAAGTTACAGTTGAGTTTATTTTTGATTATCAGTCATGAAGCATTTTGGGGGAAAAATATTATGTGGTCTTTGTTATATTTTCTCTAATTGTAATTACTGAGCCAATACAAACATTATCCTATACCAATTAACAATGCAAGGCTATTCTGAGGATGAATTGAGTCATTTGAGGATGAATTAACAGCGGTTGTGTATTTTACAGCATTTGTTGAGTTTGATTTTTCTTCACCTTAATCAAGCAGAAGAAATCAATTCACTACAGATTAAATACTTTTTAACTAAAAAAACCTGTCTCTGCTTTAAGCTCACAGAAAAATATTTTCACATTGAGTTTTACTTAAGTTTATTTTCCCTAGGCATATCCTCTTCCATAAACTCATTCTAGACAGAGAATTGATAACATGTTGTTCATGCATGTTAGCTAAAGGTGTTTGTAAAACAAAAAGCAAACAAAACGAAGAAAATGTAGAAAAATGAAAGGTCATTTTCACAGAGGGTTAACTAAATTCCTTTTTATATGATTACATCTTATTGAAGTCAGAGGCTTGGGCACGAAAATTTCTTTGTAGACCTGGGTTATAGTTTGTTTTAGGCTGGCTGTTACTAGAGTTGACTACTTCACAGCACTCTCTGCAAGGAACTCGTCATTAAATTTTAGTTTGTTTTTTATTTTTTCATTGCTTAGGTGCAAGTGCTCATTTGCTGATAAAGTGTGCGTTTTTCTTCTTTCTTTTCCTATTACATTCAGGATTAATTCATAGGTGACCCTAGGAAAAAGGGCACAGGAAGCCAAGAGGTTTTTGATTGTTGGCAGTGACATCTGTGTCAGAAACTAAAAACATCACTTGCTAGGCAGTTTAGAGATCTGGGTGAACCATGCAGAAGGAGAGATTAAGGAACATTGTTTTTCTGAGCAAGGAAATGCCTACTTCAATTACAGCATTCTTGTGTAACACCCTTTGCTGAAAATATGTAGGCCGTCACATGGAGCCATTTGAGCCTTGGAGACATCTTAGCTTAGTAAATTGTGGTTCAGGAAAGTTGTTGTGAGAATTACTAGGCAATGTAAGCATGACCGAAGGCAAGCTTTACTGCCACGCTTCTACTATTTAGAGGTGGAGGTCTCACTTATCAAACAGGATGTACAACCTGTGTCTTCGAGAACACAACATGAACTTGCTATTTTACAGAAGATACAGACTCTTCCCTGTACCATGTGCAATCACACATCTTAATCAAACTTCCTCATCTTCAGCAGTGGGCTAGATTTACACCTAAACCTGAACCTAATCCCATCCTTTCTTACAACAAATCCTTTGGCTTCTCTGAGCCCCAATTTCTCTTCACAGTTTCAATGCCTTTGGGATAGTGGTGACAGCTTACCTTACCAAAGGAAGCAGTACAGTATGAGCGCAGCCTGTTTCTCTGCCAGTGGACTCTCGAGTTGCGTCACAATTGAATGACAAAAACACTATAATGGAAAATAGTGGCTTGGTGATGAAATTCACAGCATCTTCATCTAGAAGAAATAGCTTGAGTCCTCCAAACTTATTTGGCACTTGCTGAGAAACTACTCTTGATTATCATTCACTCGTGTTACATTTCAGACAGTGATCTAAAGATCTAAGAAATACCAAAGTTACACTTTTCTTCACTGCCACAATGCTTTGGCATTTGAAATACCAAACAATGGCTGTCTTGATTTAAATAAGGTCTGAAACGTGGATCACATGTGAATAAAAGATGCACTAGGAAATTCTTCATTACTTGCATCCCTATATTCCCAATCCTTACCACTGGTATTATCATTAATGTTGCTAATGGTATTAAGAGTCAACATTTATTTGGAAACCACAATTTACAAACTGTAACAAATTTAGCTAAAATTTATCAGTGGAACAGATAACAATTCCTCCAGTCACAAATGAAGTTACACAGCAAAGAACTACTTTGATATCCTCTGGGGAAAGGGTCTTTCCTGGTGCATTGCCTAATAACATTATGTGTGCTTTTCTTAAAATAAGCTTCTGGATACTCTTTAGGCTCTGACTAGGAAAAGTGGCCCCATCACAATAACAGCCAAAAGAGGAAAGAGTTCCACACAAAAGCTGGCTACATATCCAAAAGCTGAAATGCAGTAACTGCTGAAATATTTCATGGAAATGAAGCGTGCTGTGGGCTGTTCAAGTCCTCCTTTCCTTCATAAAAGATATCACAAGGACAACATGCTGTCATATCTGGTGCTAGCTAGAAATCTGAAATGAAAACCCATTAACTACTTGCTACATCTGCACAAACCCACTGACTTCAATCTCTTTTTTTTTTTTTTTTTTCAGAAGCTGACTGAATAGCATGTACTATGAGCAGAATCTGGTTTATTTTCTTTGGATGCTTAAGCTCATTCCCATTCTGGCCCTCTAAGTTCCCCAAGGTACAATTTGATCTGTTTAAAAAAAAAAAAAAGAGCATCAGCCTTTTTCTCTGTTGCTTATTCATGTTTCTCACTTTGCAGTAATTCAGCATGGTAAACAAACATCTTCTCTGTTATGTGTCGGTTTGAGTTCCAATTTCGGCAGTTTTGTAAAGTAAAGTTTTACACTCCCATCATAGTTAGGATAACTTCATTCCCTAATGGATACTTAACACATCTAATTACTCTATTTCTAAGCTACAAGCACTTTGATAAATGTTTCTGTTCTTTCGCTTCAGAAGCTTTCCAGCTGCAACATTTTCTACTGAATAAAACATTATCAGTGACTTTGCCCGTAAATAACACAGCACAAACACCAATGTAGTCACAACTGTATATAGTCATCTCAGAATTCCACTGGGGGTTTTCTAGTGACATCATAATAAACTAAATAATAAATAAACTAAAATGCTGAAGATATATTAAATTATAGTTTGGATATATTTAATATATATTACATACGATGAAAAACCTCAGATAATTCTCACAGCAATTTAAGCATTATTTTTTTAGACTACTTCAAAACCATAGGAGAAATAGCTTCAAAGCAGGATGCAGAAGATTACATATTCATAAGGAAAATCTGAATGACAGAATGCATCTTCATTTATTTTGCTTGCACAAAAACTCACGTTGCCGCCCAGTCTACATCAGTGTCTCACACTGTATTGGGAGCATTTCAAAGAGACTGGGAACAGCTGAAGGTTAGGCATCAAGAACTTAAGTGATGAGACAAAGAGGGTAAGAGGTTGATTCAACAACTGGAGTGAGGAAACTGAGTTTCCCTTAAAATCAGTGTTGAGATGGAGTATTAATCTGTTATCTTCCTGGAAAAAGAAATACAGCCAGAAGTGCCTCTTTACTAAAGCCACACTGTATTTTCCCAAAGAAGGATTCATGGGAAAGGCTAAGTTGGTCACTCTTGCATATCTGGGTATGCATAGCCTCAAGATTAGTGTTCAAGAATAGTGTTCTATTGTAAAATGACCAGCTGGTTCTTGGACAGCTTGGCTTACTGGTGTTTCTCTGTATTTAATAGTCTCTGATTTGACCCAGGAGGAAGGATTTAGGTGAGTGGTGGGACTTACAGCAACTTAGCACATTGTGTGCTGAGGGAGAGAAACTGGAGCACAGAAAGGAAAAGAAGAGAGCAGGACACCTAGAAAGATTTCTGTGGTGTGGAGAGATGAGATGACTGGGGGAAAAAGGGATGGAAGAATACCACAAAAAGATGAAGATAGTTGTGCTTGGGAGGGATGAAGAAAAAGAATCAAAAGACAGGGTAAAAAAAGAGAACAACTTGTTTGATTTGTACTGCGAGCACTCTGGAGTGGAAGTTGTGAAGACAACCAGTCAGTGTTTTTTTTTTTTTTTCCTATTACCACATTATTTGCCTTTGCAAAAAGGTGAATCGGCTTTGAGCTCCCCTACACTTGGAAGAAGCTCTAGGTCCCTCTTGTTCAAAGAGTTAGAGTACCATTACTGTACACTGCATTTGAACAGAAAGCATAGCCTAAAAACACATACCAGTAATTTGTATTTTTCCACTTCAGATACTGATACTCTAGTCATCTCAAACTCAGTTACTTCTTTCAAAACATGGTATGTGTACATACATATGCATGTCTATGTGCCACTGAACAGTATGTGCCAGAAGTCAGCAATTCTGATGTTAAAGTGTCTCCAGAGGGGAAGTACTATGGAATACTCGAAGGCTTTGTTATGCTGTTTCATTAGCTTCCGAACAATTACTGAGGAGAGGGTTAACATTTTTCCCCTTTCTCACATTTAACTAGAGCATTCATACCCTTCCATGTGTACATATACATATTTATGCATCCTTCTTTTCCCTCAGTTTATCAACTTACTGGATAGAGTTCTCAATGCGCGTGATGGTGAGGAAAGCAGCTAGGTTTGCTGTGTAGGAGGAAATGACAATCAAAGCAAAAAGCCACCAAGCCCCCATCATCAGTCGTGTTGCCAGGGTTGTATAAGGGACTTCTCCTCCTGTGGAAAAGAAGGAAAAGCGAGAGTTGTAATTTGGCAGAAGGAAACCCAGATCTTCATTACTCAAGCTGTGTGCAGGAGACCTCGGGTCAGCAGGGTGCTTGCTTTCATAAAATTAGCAAAATCTTTGAGTCGTGCTTTCTACGCACTGAATGTAGTAAAGGAAAATCACAGTCAGCTATCATTATCATATTTAATCTGCTTTGCTACTGCATCTTTAATTGCAATTCATCTGCCTATCCTATTCAGTAATGGAAGTCTCAACTTCAAGATCTCAGAACAAAGAGAAGAATAAATTCTCAAAATGTTCTTTCCTTAGACAGCTTATACACAGGCCTTAATCGAGTTTTTCTTGAGTTCTGTGGAATATAAAGTTAAACCTAACCCATCAAAACACAATTATTTTTCACACTTCTGTAGGCAAACAGATGCTCAGAAGATCCATACGTATGTGTACCACTTGCTTCAAGACCACCAGGACTTGACAAAAGATCACGTGCTGAAAAAGAGCCCAAAACTACTTTGTGTTCCCACAGTTGCTTTTCCACAGAATTTAAACGGCATGCAAACAAAACATTCGCAGCAGTTAAATCTACCAGTGCTTTGGTGGCTCACAAGATCTGAGATGCTCACTACAGCCTGTGCAGACAGAGCCCTTTTTAGCAAACCATGAAAAACTTTATATGTTATGCAAATAGCTGCTCCCAAACTATAAAATCTTTAGAGCACTCTTTTAGTTAATAATGTGCAACACAGATTTTTAGATTTAAAGAAAATGAATTTTTAAAGATATCCATTTTGTCTGTAGTATAAGTAGCTGTACCAAAACAAGTGCCTAGGTGGGACAGGTGAATGCACCAAACATCCCCAGTAAACTGCTGAAGAAATTCACCCTTTCTCTCTCTCTCCCTCTCTCTCTCTCTCTCTCTCTCCATACTCATCACTTTAAAAGGTATTCATTATGTTCAGGGAGTTTTCCCAGACGCAAAAATCTTATGACTTGACTGTGTAACAGAATGCATATGCAATGCAGCTTGTTATAGATTCAATCACCCACAAGTGTTTTGTACTTGATACTTCTGTAAAAACTTCTTCCTTTTTTCCCCCCACTAAGTAAATTTATTGTAATTTTTTTCCCCATTACTCTTACCCTAAACAGAAGCAATTTTCAGTTGTGAACACAAATTACCAAGATATTTACTCAGTTCTAGAATATGACACACCACCTTGGGGACTCTGCATCACCAAACAAATGTGAAGCTTTTTTTCTACCTCAGTAATGTGAAGTTCTGCCACAAGCTAAACAGTAACTGATTTCATTTAGTTATATTTACAGTATATAAATATTCAAATCTTTGCCTTTTAAGAACTCCAGCTTTGAAAGAAAAAAAAAAAAATCTATTATCCCTCTGCAGTCAGAAATAAATTTTTTTCTATCTCCCAGATGCCATGTAATTATCTTAAACAAGAATCTTCCAATCAGGTCAGGAGCTATTGCTTTAATATTAAGACTTTCAAAGATGAACATAAGCTTCAACACCTAAAGATTTGTTTGTTTTTTGTCTCCTGCACAAGTTTTAAGCAATTTTTAATAGAAAGCCTCCACTCCACAACACTTGTTTTCTGAGATATCTTTGGAATATTTCATTTAAAAATGTTTTTCAATCAAATGAAAAGAGGTTTTATCAATTCATTTGAACAGGCTGTTTGTCCTTTCAACTTTCAGGCGCCAATCCCTGCAGATAATCTTTAAGTTGAAATGGGTAGAATGAGAGGAGAAACCAATGATCTCCTGGGCATCCTTGCATTTTCATTTTATAGTTTAATGAGTAGTTCTCATTTTAAGTTCTCATGTTTTTTATTGAAGTGAAGTATCAGAAAAGAGAGGACTACTGAAAGTTACACACCTACCTCCTGGGCACAGCTCAAGTTTCCAACTGATGATGCTGTTCAGCCAGCAATTGTAAAATCTGTAACAGATCCCTCAGTAATAGAGTTTGCTTTTGTTCATACAGTCAAGTTTCACGCAGGGGGAATGGTCCCCACCATTCACTGTTACCTTTTCTTTATTAATATCATTGTTAGCAATGGACTTAAAGTGACAGTCAGCGTTGCTTTCCCAGGTTGTTTAGTTCAACCTGATGTGCACTTATACCTTGTGTAGGAGCAGTCAACAACTGAAAGTTGAAGACAAAGCTTGAATGTGACTACAAGAAGCACGGAAAAATAATTCAATGCTCAAAAAAATCTTTGCACTGATACTTCTTAAACCATTTCTAAAGCAGGTCTCATGCTGCAGCTGCGTGGGAAAATGATCTCAAATCATTATAGGTAGCCTCCTCCAACTCTCCCAGTGAAAAACAAAACAAAACAAAACTTAATAGAATCATAGAATTGTTTGTGTTTGAAGATCCTTCGAAGGTCACCTAGTCTAACTTCCTGGCAATGAACAGGGGTACCTACAGCTAGGTCAGGTTGTTTAGAGCCTGGTCCAGCCTGGCTTTGAGTGTCTCTAAGGCTGGGACATCCACCACATCTCTAGGCAGCCTATTCCAGTGCTTCATTACTCTTATGATAAAAAATATTCTTCCTAATATTCAACATAAATCTCCCTCTAAATGTGAAACCATTTCCCCTTGTCCTATCACCATAGGCCTTGCTAAAGAGTTGGTCTCCTTTCTTATAGCTATTTGTTAAGTTCTGAAAAGCTGCTCTCAGGTCTCCCTAGAGCCTCCTCTTCCCCAGGACAAACAGCCCAAGTTCTCTCAGCCTGTGGTGTTCCATCCCTTAGGTCACTTTTGTGGCCCTCCTCTGGATGCACGTGCTCCAACAGGCCCACAGCTCTCCTGTTCTGAGGATAGCCTATCTGGATGTAGCACTCCAGGTGAGGTGTCATCAGTGTAGAGTAGGATAACTTCCCTTGACCTTGTGGTCATGTTTCTCTTGATGCAGCCCAGGATACATTCAACTGTTTGAGCTGTGAGGACATTGCTGGGTCTTGCCCATCTTGCTATCCACCAATACCCCTAAGTTCCTGTGAGCAGGGCTGTGCTCTGTCCTAACATCCCCCAGCTTCTATTGGTATTAGAGAGTTGTGATGACCCAGGTGCAAGACCATGCACTTGTATTTTTTTGAACCTCATAAAATTTACCTGTGCCCACTGCTCAAGCCTGTCTAGGTTCCTCTAAATGGCATCTCATCCCTTACGTGTGTCAACCACACTACACAGCTTGGTGTCATCTGCAAATTTGCTGAGGGTGCACTCAATCCCTCTGTCAGTGTCATTGATGAAGACATTAAAGAGCATGACTGGCCATCAAAATCACTAGCTATAGCTATTGCTTTACTGTTACAGTATAATTTATTTGACATCTAGTAGGAGAGCAAATGCCATACAGTCTTGCTCTATTGTGTTGCTTGTTACAAGACTTATCGTACTATGACAGCTCACCTTAAGAAACATCTTCATCCCAGTTTGGTTTCTAGATAAAATTCTCTATAGCTTTTTTTTCCCAGCATAAATTTACATGTTTCTTCATGCTGAAGAGCACCAAGTCAGTCAGGAGAGTAGCAACAGCTGGTTTTCCATTAATGTTACTGTGAAAAAGAGTTACAGATCCTACAGTTGCCGTTCTTGACTGTAAAGTACCATGTATGCACACCACCTAGGGCTCTGCTTTGTGAAAATATTCCCAGTATCTAGTATAGATTTCATGTATATGTATAATGGATCACAGCCTATACTTATTAGGAGTGGCTACACACGTGACAGATACACACATACAGAGTGCAAGGGAGGAGGCACCAAGAAGAGCATCCAATCTTTCTGCTGCTGTCTTTTATACTATGCCAGCAAAAGCTTCAAAACCCAAAATGGCAAAGGGGTCTAGCTGCTGTCATGCAATTATGTTGGTGACGAGCGTAAAACCTGTCCTACTGTACCTTATACCCATAGCAAAATTCATCCACAGTGTTAACTGCACCAAAAAGACTACTATTGTAGTATTCTGAGTAACTCCTAAAACTACTGAGTTCCTTTCATGACAAATCGAAATTAAAAACAATACTCAGCAATCCTGATACTTGGTATAGCTAAGGGATAGGTCTCAAACACAGATGCTGTATTCTTCTTTAGAGTTGTCCCTTTCAATACCCCTGCAGTACACAGAAGGGCTTAATGGAACACAAAATGCCACTACCTGTAGATTACGTGTTGAGGCTACAGTTTCCAGTACAATTCACTTGACACTTTTGTTGTACACTGAGAATAATTTCAAAACCTAAAATTGCCTTTAAAATTTACAGACTGCATGT
Source organism: Lagopus leucura (assembly GCF_019238085.1). Classification (NCBI taxonomy): domain Eukaryota; kingdom Metazoa; phylum Chordata; class Aves; order Galliformes; family Phasianidae; genus Lagopus; species Lagopus leucura. The sequence continues at coordinate 17,129,691 of NW_024962264.1, read as the reverse complement.
GCAGAAAAAAATATTTTCTAAAGTAAACTAAGCTACCAAAAAGCAATCTCATTTGAAGCTTTCCAAAACTGATTTACCTTAGAAGTGACAGTGAAAGCAATTACTTTTAGTCCTTCCACTCTCATCTAATGCAGTTCTCCTTCATTAACCCTAAACTAACTTAATGCTGGCCTACTTCAGACAATAGGCTTATACTAGAACTTAGGAATTTTTGTTTATTTTCATTTCCTTCCAGGAGTTTTAAACTAGCTATCAGCAGGCAAGAAAACAACACGGAAAAGGTCTAAACAACACGAACAATGTAACATAATTATATCAGACCTAAAAGAATAGACAAAAAGGCACAAGGTGACAAAACGTACGTACACAATTCTGTACAGATTTCTAATTCCTTTTAAATCATTCTTCCCCAATAAAGTTTAAATTAAAAACTGTAATACAGGATTATAGATGGATTTAATAAAGTAGTTATTTATTACAATTATTTTTACTATGACTAAAGCAAATAATTTGGAAGCCTAGCACTCATAACGCTTAGAAAACATGCAACTGATCTGTAGTTAAATAAGTGTGCCTGTTTCAACTACAGCCCTAGCTTGAGTAGCTCTACATGATCTGCCATGGTTGTTAACCATTTATCTTTTGTCAGTCATTCTCCCTTAGGTTTGAATGATTTCAACTTTTTAAAGGTACTTTTAAAAACAGTGAGACACAAACACAGAAAATCAATAAAACATCATTACTTTACATCCTGAATTTGAAAGGTCTGTTAGATGACACATCTGAAGGCAGTTGAGAGCCATACTGGCAGCCTACCCACAGATACTCCATGTGTGAAGAGAGACTTCAGGAAAAAGGGTTGGGAAGAACACTAGAAGAACCGTATCTCCTGCAGTGTCTTTTTGTGAAAGGTGTGATAGAAATTGCAGAGACTAGATTCTTCCATAAACAAAATTCATCACCAATACCCACCATCAAAAGCTCTCATTTTTCTAACATATCTCAGTTGCCAATGACTCTGTCAAATTTCCATCATTTAAGCTAATATAGTCTCTGCTAGAGGTCAGTAGTGCTCTGAATTTGTGTGGACTCTTAGCCAGATTTGTTTCAATTTCAGGAACTGTGAAAAAGATGATAATTGAGACTGTTTTGCTGAGAAACTCTAATACTACTGAACAAGAAAGCAGGGATTTTAATTGTGCTTAAAACAGAGAGGTGAAGAAATAATAGGGCAGGTTATTTGGGGACAGATTTTGGCACTGCTTTTACTTGCAAAAATCCTGCCCACACTGGGTGAATTATCAGCCTTCAGAAAAAAGCACAAAGGACCGGGAATTGGCTGCAGCTTAGCCTTTAGCTTGTTAGAACAGTCACATCAATTACGCTGTGCATCTGCAATTTCCATTTGCACAAATATAAAGTGTGGAGTTCTGCTGCAAACAGTTCAGATCAATGTATATCTCAGGCTTACTTCATGAAAGGGGCATTTAACAGAGAGTGGGTATAAGGGAATAGTTTTTATTAACAAAGATACAGGCATTTTGTATTTTTTTGCTGTTTTTGTGACATGAAACAAAACTTAAAAGATTGGCTAAGCTCTGTTATACTTTAAAAAGCTCTGCAAAGCACAGCTCTTCAAAGGCATCATCTTTCGAGGCATTAGCTTTCCCTATTGTTCTGTTGGACACTTTCTTGATAATGTAAAATCTTTCCTGTCTTCAATTGAAAAATGTTCAATTCAATTGGGACAGAAAAAAGTAATAAACTCCTTGCAGTCAATGAAGCCTGCATCCATTTCTACCAGCCATGAAAAAAATGCAGCTTGGTGGTTGTTCAAAAAATCCCTCATCACACATTTTTTCTTCCTGTCTTTTCATTCTTCACCCATATTTTTCTATTCTTTCTTGAATTGTGCAGAGTGCATTCATTTCCATGAGATATAAGCTGGCATGTCATAACCTGAGTTTGTAATTTTACATTGTGTGCCGAAGGTAATATCCATTGACCACAGCAGACATTATATATATATTCTTCAATCAGAGAATACAACTCCTTGAATCAGTAATGCCTTCCAAGCAAGCTTGTAAATCAGTAGCTGCAATCCCTAGCCTTGCAAATATTAGCAGATTGCATGGCATTGCAAGCAGGGAAAGGAATAAGCATGAGGCAGCGTGGTGGCCAGATTTTACAGTCTAGACAGGTTCAAGAGCCAGCTCTTGCTTTTTTATTCACCACATAACTTTTTACTTCTTTCCTAATGCCTTGTTTTCACCACATGATGTTTTATTATTGTTATTGTTTTAATGAAAAGATATACCAGATATTTTGTTTCATACCTGAAACAAACCCTCAGACTTTACTCCCTAAACAGAAAGCACCAGGCCTCAGTTGGAAACAGTAGGGTTTGCAGGGTGATAGCCTTTTTAATGAAATAAGCAAACAAGATAACGCCACTACTAACACAACAACAATTCAAAACTCTACAGTGATTATAGAAGCCTCTATCAAATACAAAAGACATGGGGATTTTCACTGTTAAGATATCCTCTGTTACAATTGAACAGATTAACGCAGTGGAAAGGTGATACAGGAGTGTAACAGCAAAGGAACCAACGCAAATAGTGTACAGACGGCATGACAAAGAAAAAACAAAGGTTTTTCCTTTGAAAAACCCATCTCTTCAAAAACCCATCTCTAAAGAACAAGGTTCACAGGAAAGACTCCACAAGAGAGAGACCTTCAACCAGAGAACCTTTCCCACTGGCAGCCAGTCCTTCAACTGGGTCTAGGAGAGGTGGAGCCTGGCACCATCAGTTCCAGTCACACAGGTGAACTGCCTTCACCTGTGCTCCCAGGGCTGACCCAGTTCTTTCCCCAGGTGCTCAATCAGTAGTTGAGGCATGACTCAACAGTTACCATGCATCCTCACATATAAATTTTCTAGAAATAAATGTGAAACTCATTTCAATATTTATAACACATGAAACATTAAAATAATTTTGAGATCACTAGAATAGCCGGTATTTACTCCAGTCTAGCACTAAAATAATTTAGTGGAGCCATTGCACATTTCATAACAGTCTTCAAATTAGAAATATTAGAGACTTTTTTGATATCTGTGCATTCATCTTCCCAGTATACAAGCTAATAGAGTCATTTTCATATGCCTACTTGAACAGCATTACAGTTTGCTGAACATAAGTCTTTTATATGTCACCAAACACCACTTAAGGGGCAAGGATATCCTACCCTTCTCAATACCAAAAGTCTCCTTGAGTGTCTTCTGTTATCAGATTCCAGCAGTAATTTCTCTCTTGAATGTCTGCTCTGTGTGTGGATATGGTGTAGCTCCCAGCAACACATTTTTTCCATATGCCACAGACATACTTGAGCTTTTTCTTTCCCCCTCCTTCTCTTGACAATTTTGAGGATAAGGAAAGTTTTAGGCATACATATACACACATATACATGTATGTAAAGCAATACAGTGCCTTTTATAGTGCTATATTTTGGAATTGTGAAGTTTGTCTATGTTCTTGAAGACTTTCACACTGTTTTATCTATATATTAAGATGGGAAAGACTTCAGTTGAAGGTTCTGTGTTTTTTTTTTTTGTTTGTTTGTTTTGTTTTTAAAGCTTTACATAAGAATTTTCTTAAACTTGCCCAACCTTCTGGGACTCAAATCAGCAAAAAGTGGTACAGAGGTATACCTTTGCCAGATGTTTTAAAACATCTGGGAGTCCAGATTTACTGATTTAAAAATGCTGGTGTTAGTACCTGCCATTTAACATCTTTCCGAGTTGCTCTAAACATGGAACATTTAAATATCATCTGATACAAATCCAACACTCACTTCTCTCAAAATACACAATAAAAATGTTCATTGTCTCTTTTGTGTAACTACTTTGAACAGCATTGATTTCACCTCATAATGTACCATCGACAATAAGGTTTCTTTAGCTCCTAAGAAAACTCTAAAATCCTACTTCCGATTCTTCTCAGTTGTGTACACTTACTCCCTGAAATTTGTAGTTTCGTTGCAACCAATATACCTTTTTTTTCCCCCCCATCTCTTATTTAGGTGCATTCACAATATTTCAGCATGGGCAGAGCAAGACTTAAAACATAAATCATTTAGATCGAATTCTTCTATTTTATCTCACATTTTCCCTTATACATTACAGATACACAGTAGAGGAGACAATTATCTGTGTTCCTGTCATTAGCATGTTTTCCCACAAGAAATCAATTCCTTTCAAGTTCTGAAATCCTCCAAAATACCTAATTCAATTTTGATATAGCACCTTCTTCCTACCCTTCTTCCCCTTTTGCCCACCTTGTCCATCTATCTTTCAGTACATGTTCGCACTCCAGCCACATGAATCTTCCTGTCAGATTTGAGGATCATCATAAAGAACAAATTTATATTTGTGAGTTAAATGTACAGTTCTTGTTTACCATTCAGAATTCTGGTGCTGGTCTATAGGCAATGAAGTAACCTGTTTGCTTTGTCATTTGGTGCCCAGATCATTTTTCTTTCCCTTAATGTCTTAATTCTGAACTAACTGTCACTTACCCTCTTCCATTTATTATTGTTAGTGTAACGATCCCCTGACTAATCTCATTACAGTCGCTCCCTGGAAGATTGTTTCCTTTCAGCTGGGTGGAAAGCACTGCCCTCGCTGCCCTCCCAGAAGGGAAGCAATGATCCACAAAAGAAAGATCTCATTTATTCCTCCCCCTTATATGACAGGGAGAACATCTGAAACAACCATTCTTCTCCTCTGGGCTTATTTCAAATCCTTCCAACTCATCGGTAATTTGAAAAGTGGTTTGAGAAGCTGCATCTTGTACATACATACAAACTCTTGCCAACAACTCTGGAAGCCTGCTCACCTTGTAGTATATGCATGACTCTGTATAGGTAGGTCTAAGCTCCCACTGCCCTCATACAAAGGAGGCTGGGCATGAACCAGCTCCAGTCAGAATGTTATCACCTACTTGTCACGCTAGGTTACTGCTGGCCAGTAATAATTTCTAAATTATATTTTGTATCTTTGCTCAAGAAGATAGCAGTTCATCCTACTGTCCACTTTCTGTATAAGAATGATCTGTCTATAGTGTATGAATGTTGGGCTTTGCACAGTATTTTTCTGCATGTGTGCCTGTACAGAGCTTAAGCTTCAGCTTGCACTATACATTTTTATTTTTATTTTCTAATTTTTATTTTGATCAGAAGGATCTACAAAAATATTCTTTCCCAGGGAAAATTTCTGTGCCGGGTACATAAAACCGAATTTTTTTGTTATACTCAGGTTCTGGTACTCTCTTTGTAAAGTGGAAGACTGCCTATATATTGTGGTTATAGTCAATTGCTCTTTACCTCTGCCCCTGATGTTTACATAGTCTCAGTACTTCTCTCTATTGTAAAAGAATCTCTGACCAAGACTTTTCTTCTTTCCCTAATGAGGAATGGTAATGTTTATTATATTCTTGAAAATGAACTCAATTTCTCCAGTGTCTTTAGCAGCTTTTTTTTTTCCATCCAAACTATATTTCCCTCGCTATCATGGCTAGGAAATTCATGTAGAAAAAGCCCTTTGGATCTCTGGTAAGAATAAGAACTTGACTTGCTATATCTATAGCTATCAGTTTTGTATTCCTGATCAAATCATTGTGTTTAGACTTCTGTGAGAAAGAAACTTGCCCTGTGAAAATCCTCTATTTGCTACTACTGTGCATCTATTCAGATGTGCCTTTGGCATTTGACTTACATATTAAGGCTCATTGCTCAGCTGTTTCCTCATTAATAGGAAAAGATTATCCATGCTGAGATTTCAAATGCTGGGGCTAACCAAGCATCAGTGGCACAGCCACTCATCAAGTCACAGCCTGATGTAACTCTCTGATAAATCTGTTCAGAAAGCTTTGACATAAAAAGAGAAACATTTAAAGATTGTCCAAATGACTAGTCACAAACTAATTCATTTGAAACACAGGATTCTCAGCTATGTTCTTTGATAGTCTTCTACCTGAAGCTAGAAAATGTCCTGCTACCCAGGAAAAGACTGATGTTAACCATGGCAAAGCATTTCAGCTCACCATAGTGTTGCCTTACCACAGGGGGAGTGAAATACAAAGTAGTTAGGAATTCAAATCTCTTTTGCTTTGGTTGTCAAGTTATTTATCTGTCTTCAAATACCAGACTTGCCCAGCTTGCTGTCCCTACTGCAGGGCTTCACTCTAGTGACAGGGATAATAGTTTGGCCGCCCATCTCCCTTGCAAAAGCGCCAAGATGCATCAACAACTGTCATAGTCATCCTTAATTAAAAGTTTCTTTGAAAATCAATCTGCACAAGTCTATCAGATACAGCTATTTACTACATGCCTCCAATCGCATTTGTTTTCCCTCTTTTGCTTTCTAGATCTTTATTTCTGCACTGTAGTTGTTAATGGCAGTATATAGCTGAGAAATAATTTGTGACAATAGCACAACTAAGGACAAATGAAGGAGGGTAACCAGGTACAACATCCCTTTAGATAAATGGGAGCTGTACCTATATCTGTCAGCTTTAGCAGAGTCCTAATCATCAGTTACTGAACATAGCCTCCCTACAGCACTCATCATTTAGAGAAGGAATGGGTAAAAGTCACTTTTAAATCACTCCTAGGGTGTGACCTGAGCCTGCATGATTCAACTTCAAATATAGACAGAAACGTGCTCTGTCCTCTTCTACTTCTAACACTGCTGCTTCTGTATAACTGAAACAAAAGTCCTGCTCATCCCAAATGCAATGATCAGATATGCAGTGAAGAAAGTAGAAAAAGACAATTGAGAAATTCTTTCATAGGAGAAGCAATAGGAAATCAATATCACAATTCAGTGCATTTTGTTTAAGGCTACATTAAACAGAAATTCAAGTTTCTAATTAAAAGTGAGAACAGTACAACAATGAACATTTTCACTTTTTCAAGTCAGGAATATTCAGATAAAGCCCAACTATTTAAATATATACTGAAAGTATTAAAAAAAGTCTAGTAACTGCATTCTAGAAGAAAGGGATCTACTGTGATAATGGAAAATGTAACCTCTTTTCTGCTGAGCTGAGATTCCAATTTTCCACATCACTAGTGATGATAATGTTACACAAACAGTACTCAATCATTAAATTAATTCCCATTAAATCAATGTCCTTAAAGGCCAAACAGTCTTTTAATAATTACCTGATTAAAATGATCTTAGCATAACATATTAGTTATACTATATTTATAATTCCCTTTCCGACAATAAATCATTTCCATCCACCCATCTTGCTGAAACTGTGAGAATCAGGCAAAAGGTTGGGAATGGAAGCGCATCATCACGTAAGGAATGGCTGTGGGCTAGCTTCTTCTGGTATCAGTGATGTTTTAGCCACATGCATCTGCCACATATGCATTTCTGTTACGTTGTATTGAACTTCTAATTAGTTCCCTTTAAAGACTTAAGTATAGAGCAACAACAACAAAGTATTTTTGTTCAGATACTAGCAGCGTCACAGTGATCAAATTCAATCTTCCTTCAGAATTTTCAGAATGAGATATTTTCCACTGCAAATCATAGTGCATCATAGATTTAAAAGTTTCTATTAATTTAATGGCAGTACATTGCAGTGACTTGTGCTACGTAATTACACAGAGACAGAGGACGGATAGACTTTATATTGCTCCTACATGTGGTGAAATAATTGTGACGAAGTAGGGGAAATGTATCATAAAAATATATTTCATTTTTCTATTTTGCTGTCATTACACAAGAAGAGGAATGACTGTGGCTTAAATTTGAAAATTGAGGTGTCTCCTAATATTTACTGCAGTTACTGGAAGCTCTTAGATGAAGCACTGCTTACACTACATATATTCAGACGATGAAATACCATGCGAGGATTGATATTTGAATGTAAATCTTATGACTGCTGTAAGTATGACCAAGTTTGAACTGCAAAGCTTGCTGCATGTCTCTAATGAATAGGTTGGTTGAAACCTCATGTATTAATGCTGCTGAAAAACACAGTTTCATCAGAAAACTTAATAAGGCTTCAAACTTAATTTTGGGGTTACCAAATCTAGCACCATCGAATTATATCATCACAAATAAATGCGCAACAGGCCAAGCAACTTTATCAACAGTTGTTTACTCAGGAGGAGCTCTGACCAATCTTCTGTTGCCACTTACCCAACACAGAACAATAATTTCACATTATTTAATCATGGAGAAACATATGGTAACCAAAGTTGACTGGAGCTCAGTGCACATGTATAAAACAATGCAAGGAGATTCTGGGGATCCTCTTTCGTAGGGCTGCAGTGTGTGCTTCTTAGATTGCAAATGATCACATGCCTCTGCAAAGTCACTATTTGCAGCCACTGTGAATGCATCAAGATGACATATACTAGCTATTGTGTCAGAGAATAGTGGTACCTGATCTTAAACAACCTTAGAGGTTGAAACTTCTGATTGGATTTAAAGAGATGCTGAACCCCAAGCCTTCTGCTGCTGATGTCTGAATACCAATGATCTAAAGACTCAAAGAACCACAATTAACATCTCTTGTACATATCCATAAGTGGCTAAGAAGCAAAGCAGCACACACAGTCTACATAGCAGCCGCCTTTCCGTAAACTGCTGACAATACTATCTGCAGTACTTCCCAGGATGGCAAAAAGGAATTGTGCACAATGGACTGAAAACAGGCCATCTGCACATACAATCAACATCAAATTGAACAATGCCATTAATGAGGTATTAAAGTGCTGCTTTATCTAAGTGCCTGTCAGGGAGGACATTATGAGCATGAGGGAGACGGAGTCCCCTTTGGCTGAAACCAAACAACTACAAATGAAACAAAATATGACTCAGGGAGAGTGTAAGGACAAATAATAGTTCCAGTAAAGCCTGCATGCAGAGTAATTGCCATGTAACAGCCTGAACAAACAGTTGAGTACCAGGTGAGAATGCACATCTAACCCAGGGAGCTCAGACACAAGCAACTCAACTGTGTGACTGCAAGGGGTGGAATCTCAGGTCCGCCTCTCCTCATCGTCCTTTAAGAGTTAGCAGCTGAAAGAGCAGCATCTCTCCCGATAGAGATCATGCTTCTCTTGAGCCATCACTGGTCATCAGAAGGGGTGAGCTAACTACTCTTCTTTGTCATCTTCCATTGCTCCATAGCATTTTTATCCCAGTAGAAGGCACTGTCACCGCCTTTTTTTACTGCACAGCTGCATATTTCTCATATTTTCTTTAAATAAAAATACCAACCCTCTATGAAAAAGATAGGTACTGAAAGATTTTTTGTTCGGGTTTTCAATGCTATATAAGCCTGCTGTTGCAAGATGTCTAAGCATGCATCATAACAGAGCGGTGTGGGGCTGACAGTGGTGTCAGATTCCTTCACAGGCAAGGAGAATTACATATGTTAGTTCAGTTTTTGTGCCACTGATTCTAGTTACCTTTTAATTTTCAAAGTGCTTCTCTGCACTGAAGTTCTAACCATACAAAATTTAACCACAACTAATATAGAAGGTCTAATTATGTTTCTAAATAAGACATTTTTGAAGTATAGCCTAAAATTCCACCTTAAGTACATCCTGTAACATTGTTATCAAAGCAATCTCTAAAGGTCAAGTTGACATACAGTAATAATCCAGAACTTCACAGCAAACCAAGGAAAGAAAAAACCCTCATCCTTTTAAGTTTTGCTAAGAATAATGCTATAATACCTTTTATTGATTACAACCACTTATACAAATGCTCATGTTTGCAAGTTGAATATATATATTTTTTTTTCCAAATGATCTAGTGTCTTGCTTAAGACAATGACTCACACAGCTGTGACAAACGATTTCAAGGATGTCTTCACCAGACAGCGAATGTTTTCTGCTTTGGGGACAGAGAAACACAAGAAGCTATTGTAAGAATGAAATATGTGCTTATACCTAAAAATGTGCTACTAGCAACTATGTCTAGGCATGCACAACTAACATTCTCGCTTGACTGCACTTGATTGTAACAGCTTCTTTGCAGAAGATTTTCTTTCTTTCCCATCTACTGTTATCTGTCCCACTGTGGGGGAAGTAAACTCTTCAGTCAGAACTACACTTTATCTCAGTTTTTGTCTGGCAGATGAGGTATTGCACATTTTTTACCCAATACCATCTCTCACTAACTGCAAAAGCACTGGAAAGATGTTGTCCCATTTTGCAATCTCTCCTCCCCCGCTGAGGGTGGAATAATAAGAATGAGGCAGCAGCTGGCTCCCAATTGAGGGTGCTGCCATAGCAAAAACAATGTAGTTACATTCTGGAAAGATGACAAAATGAAAATTTGAAAGGTTCACCATATATAATTATTTGTTTCTTCTCAATATTAATTTTAAATACAAAATAGTAAAATATTTAAGTATTAACATAATAAACACATTTTTAATAATAAAAATCAAATAATAAACTCATTTTCTACATATTTTAGTAGTAGAAGAGGAAAAAGTTCTCAACATTTGAAGAAGGGAGACGCTTTCGCTAGGACCTACAAAAGCTTTCTGCTATTCTTGCTTTCACATGTTGCAGATGATTTTCCTGGCACATCTCCCCTAACTGGTGCTATGAAGAAGAGCCTTGTGGGCAGATAAAGCTGTGGCACAGCTGTTGCAGAGGAGGGACTCCCCATCGACCAGAAAAATAAATGGAAAACTACCACAGGTTCCCCTGTAAGCTCATGTTCATCTGGTGCATCAGATAATCCCCACTGAAAAAGTTTCATCAGTCTGTAGATGAAATTGCTCTCATCCAAGCGGAAGGGAGCATTTTTAATAAAGCCATAACTCATATCCTACTTCCTCCCTACCTTGAACGTCCTATGTTGCCAGCTGAAGTGCAAGCTTCTGGGCAGGAAAATTGATTATCAGGACAAGTAAGGCTTGCTTCTTCAGCTTCTAAACAACTTTGCATATGACAGCACAGGTTATGTTCCTGTTTAAGGCAAGAATGATTCAGTTCCTGGCTAAACTGTTTGTCATAAATACATAATATACACAGATGAAATCCAAAAAGTCAAAACAGATTACTTAATCTGGATCTAACTTACCCGTTCTTTATTAATATAGAGAATTTTATCACATTAGAAATAAATAAATTATTCTGAGTGAATGTGATTCTGAAGGAATGGAAGATGAAGACATCCAATTCCAGTATTCCTTTTGACTCATTTGGTTTGATCAACATTTATACTCTAGTCACACAGACATTCCTTTATCACAGCCTTGGAATCAGGCCTGGAACAAGTCGTGTGGGAAGGAGGGTGTTTTCTAGGCTTCCAGAGCTGTTCACTCTTTTGGGAAGTGCTTTGGACACAACACCTCTAAATATATCGCATCACGTACTCAGAGCTATTACTCAAGAAAGCAGATGCACGCAAGATATAGCTATCCATTATTTTAGACAGCTCTGAGGTCTGCTTGAGTCTTAACTTCAATTTAGGGAAAAATCCAAGCATATCTCCTGGCAGTTTAATGCTAGTGTTATTGCACTGCTGCAAACAAATGTCCATACTGCTGAACATTTTTCTTGATGTGTGGTTATTCCTTGGAATTACATTTCCAAAAACAGTCAAACATGCCTCTGAAAATGGTATGAACATTCAGCCACAGACTATGTTTGCAAATGTATACTGTATATACAACAATTTTTGGTATATTTTTTCAGTTTCATTGATTGCTTGTAGTTTCCGAACACATTTGACACATATAACAAAACTGCCAAAATATAGTTTTTTGATACTGTCAACGGAGCTGGCCAAAAACTGAGTCATGAAAAGGGAGTACAAGTACTACAAGGCTGCAGTACCTGTTTTAAAGAGATAGCTTCGTGAAAGTACATACACAAAGTAACATATATGCCTAGATTTAGTATAATAAAATATGAATTTGGAAGTTTCACATTTTAAAGTAGAACAAGAATACTGCTGGAGTATGTACTAGAAAAACATGGAAGGTGCTCTTTCCTGAAGAAGTTTGCCTTTCACTTTCCCAGCTTAGTACTCAGTTATTAAGTGCATTTTAGGCTCAGCCAATCTATTCTCTTTGTTACTGGAATATGTCAAGACCTGGCATAAGTCTGAACAGCAATTATAACCAATATTAAAGAGACCAGCATTTAAGTTCTGCTTCCTATCAGAAGACATAAAGCATGTTTTTACAAAGGATGGTAGGTAACACCTCTATTTTGCAAGTGAGATGTGAGGCACAAGACACTAAATGAAGCTTCTGTGGTTAGCCAGAAGCTCGGAAGCAGACACTAAAATGGGCGTTAAGTGCTAGTCCTAAAGCTCATATGCTTGATCTTTCTTGAAAATAATGATTTTTCACCACTTAAATATCACATAGGAAGACATAATAGAAAGAGAGCACATTTTTTCAAAAGGTTTTTAGAGGTTTTCTCTGCATAGTAAATACAGAGGCTGGTGTACAGTTAATTAAGAGGAAATGTCACCAGGAATGTATGCTGTTACAGGATAATGGTTTCCTGCTGATAGGGATGTGCCAAGAGTAAGATAAGACAGAGTAGTTTATTAAGCAACAGCAGCACATTTCAGGAGGTGTATATCATGCCTTGGGTGGTAATACAAGGAACAGGACTGAGAAGCCCAAGCAGTTTTAAACATCCACAAACTGTAATAATGACTTAGAAGAGCCAAGGCTTCATGTCCATCTTACTGCTTTTGTGAAATATAATTTAAACAAGACAAACATTAAGATTTGCTCATTTACCAGGCATTATGAATGTAATTGACCATTACTGACACTGCTTATGACCAATCAAAATCCCCAGTCATGATCAGAATTTTAAACTAATCAAAATGTAAGGGGATAAAGACGACCCTTCAGAGATGTTTTCCCACTGTTTATTCAAAACCTTGCTAGCTTATGGGAGAACATTAATATCTCCCAACAGAAGAGTACTACTGGGAGTAGTACTTCAAGCACGTGTGGTCAAACCCTAGTTACAGAACAGTAACGAATATTGGATTTGCTGGAATCACTGGAAAATCTCAAATGATTCAGCACTTTAAAGATGTTTCCTCTTACAGCAAAAAAACAAAACCCTAACTACTCACAAAAAAAAAAAAAAAAAAGAAACAAACAGGACCTCTGCCTTTTCTCTTTCATATGCATGTTTTCATGTGAAACAGCTCTGCATCTTGAGCTGAATAACCTGAAATCCTTCCAGTTAAATTCAGAAATACCTCCTCTTGAAGAAAAAAAAATCAAAGTGAAATGAACAATGCATGATAAGAGGTACAGGAGAAAGAAGGCTTTCTGTTGTGTGTTTAATGTTAGGACAAAACATTTTAATTTTCAGTACAAATTCATTATTTTGTCTATATTAGTGCAATTGTATTAAATAAACTAAACTTGTGAGTGTATTCTGAAACCAAACCAGAGAGGCAGCTTTTGAAAAGAAGCCTTCCAGAACATTCCTGTGTAAATTCTTGTTATAAATCACAGCATTTCACTTGTCCAAAAACAATCTATTGTACAAATAGGGTTGGGTCTTAAATCCTTTATTTCTGTTTCCTAAAGCACTGGACTTCTTTGTTCCAGTAGTAGCAATAGTAGAGTGCTCTCTCTGGAATATTTCTTAACAAGAACTCATAAAGAAATAAGAAGCAAATAGAAAACCTTCAGGAGATTAAAGTAGGTCCTCAGCAAGTATACATAAACATTCTAACATGAAGCATTTGATTCACTTGATCTCCATGAAGTTTTTAACAAAGTCACTTGAAGTTAGTATTTAGTAAACTAAACTGCTTTGGGAACAGTTTTCTAATCTCCGGTCACACATTAGGTTTTCCACATTTGCATGTTTGATTGAGAGCAAAATTTGAGGGAGTAGCCAGGACTGAAGAGAAAGACAAATGCAGTTATATAAAGTGTCAGAAAAACTAAGCAAAGTCTATATCATACTGGATTATGACACATTACTCAAACTGGATTATGTGGGAAATAACTGGTGGGAGATAATCTCCACAGGTGTTTCAATGTACAGTTATCAGCAGAAAAAACTGGCTTTGTCCACACAGATCTTTCTTTGCATCCATTTCTTCCCACTGACTCTTGCCCTGGGGTAGGGCACTGCTGAAAAGAGTCTGGCTTTATCCTCTTTGCACACTCCTTTTAGATATATATAGACATTGACGAGACCCATCTCCAAGCCTCCTCTTCTTCAAATTGAGCAGCCTCATCTCTTTCATCCTCTTCTCACAGGAGAGGCGCCTTCTTAATCAGCATGCATAATAATAGAGGGCCAAAAGGAGCAGAGTCTGTGGGGAGGAGCAGGAGCAAAAGAGCTAGCGAGGTCCTGACTGACATCCAAGAGGAAAGCTGCAGCAATGATGGGCTCCAGCTACTGCATGAGGGTGACAAACAGCAAGATCTGTAAAGCATGGAGTGGGAAACCAAGGGGAAATACAGAAGGAGCTGGCAATGAACTGGAAGGTGATCTCTGGAATCATTTCCTACCCAACTGGAAAAGCCAGTTATGAAAAAAATTATATATATATATACACACACACACACTTTCACAATGGCCATTGTGAAGTGGAAGAGAACAGATTCGAAAACCAGGAAACTATGTAGCTTGCTATGAAAGTAACCCCACCTACTTATTACTGTGGAAATTGTAACAGCTACAAGGACCACTGATACAGCAAATTCTCAGCTACAAAACAACTGGTTTCCCCCATTAGCTATGCATTTTGACCAGCAATAATCAACAGCCTACATGTTGGCTTATAAAAATCTGCACCAGTGGAGATGACCCACTGACACTGTCACCAATGCTGAAACACCGCCCACTGCCTCACTGCACTCACATTCACTTGGTCTCCATAAGAGTGCAGCAAGCATCGATAAATGTCAGTGAGTGCCAAATTTTCTGCACAGAGTAATTCAGTGACACACTTCGAGTCATATGCACTTCCATGTCAGATGCCATTTTGTCAGATTGCCCCTCTGTCCCATCTGTTGCACAGCAACAATACGTAACAAGATATGGGTGGGAAAGTTCAACCTCTACTGCCATACCAACAACATCCACCTCTAACATTGCAGGCCAACGGAATAACATAGGAGGCATTACCTTTAGAGCCAGCCTCGTACTTTTCAAAGTGACCTAAATCCTCTTCAGTCTCAGTACATGAATTTGCTACATAAACAAACATAACAGGAATAAACGTTGCGCTACAGAATCTCACACCCGGGTAAGTGGTGGGGTCAAAAGCGTTTGTTTTTAATCTCATTCACAGTACTACACAGCTCCCTCTAAGAACTCACTTGCCTTCGTAATGACCATACAGGATATTGTAAATCTGCTTACAGAGATTCAGAGCTTGCACCAGGCATTCTAATGCACTGGTCATCATTTTTTACTGAAAAGTGTACTGTATGAAGTTCTTAAGTACAGAAAAGAAATGCTCAGCATTGTTTCTTCATATGAAGTGAGCCCAGTCAACGACATTTCAGCTCTGTTCTCAAAACTGTCCCTTGAAATCAAAACCAACATGCATCTAATAGATAAGAAAAAAATACATATGACTACCAATGCATCAATGTCTGCAGTGAATGAATATAAAATTAAAAGAGAAGGAAAATATACCTACATGTTACTAAAGTTTCAACAGTGTACATAGACTGTGTGATCATTCTAATTTTCCTCCATGGGAGAAAAAAAAAAAAAAAAAAAAAAAAAAAAAAAAAAAA